>NC_042616.1:78857989-79017728 GCF_901001135.1 Rhinatrema bivittatum
GCTTTCAGCGTTTTGAGCCCGGATGTAGGATCTATCTTGCTTGGGTAGGGGGAGTAGCTGGGTCAGCAGGGAACCGGGAAGTGTGGCGACAGACCTGCATGTACTTGGTGACACACTGGTGTGTCGCGACACACCGGTTGAGAACCACTGCTCTACAGGATTGTTGCTGTATAATAAAGTTATCTCTCTCTGTTTATCTCTGCTGAGACTTTGCCTGTCGGGGTAAGGGCCCACAGGGCTCCTCCCTGTGGGTGGAGTCTTGCTTGCCTCGACCCAAGGGCCCACTATCAAGTTCAAGACACACCGAACATAACAGTGCTCATTCATTTTCAGGGGGGCCAATGAATCAAGCGAAAAAGGCACCTTCATTACAGATTGGACATTTGTTTTAAATGAATACACATCCCTACAGTCTAGTGGTGAGAGCTGCAGGCTACAAATGAGGGAAGCCATGGTTTAAATCCTCTTGCTGCTCCTTGTGACCTTGGGCAAGTCACTTCACCCTCTGTTGCCTCAGTTACAACTTAAATGGTAAGCCCTCTAGGGACAAGGAGATATCTACAGTACCTGAAAGAAATCTGCTTTGAAGTTCTTGAAAGGCAGAATATAAATCAGGTAAATAAATATTGCTATTCGGAGTCCTGTACCAGACCTTGCACTCAGGCTTAGAAAGAGATTTGCTTTACAGTGAGTCACCACCCAAAGTCTACTTCTTCAACTGAAAGAACCTAATAGATAAATCCTACCATCCCTCGGTCTCTCACTTTTCCATCTGTCTCTCCTCCTCCTAGCACACAATCTCCCATTTAACCCTAGGTTCATATCTCCACCTCCCCTCACCTTCTCCGCAGACCTCTGTCTCCTGCTTAAATAACCACCAGTCACCGTCCATCTTCCTGCATGCTCTTCTCATCCTTTCTTTCTCCTTCCCCAACCCTCCTATTTCTCCCTCCTTCCCCATTGTTCATTGTTCTCCCCCCTTTTACTACCCTTATCCCTCCAGCTTTTTACAGTTAGTTACAGTGTATTCTATATCAATATGAAGGACAACCCTGGACATTTCCAAGTATAAAAAACATACCAAATTTTTGTTCAGGTTGCGTATCAGAATATATAAAACTACAGTTTCAGGGGGGTCTGAGCACTTCCCAGACCTTAAGTCATTTTATTCCTCCCCCAATGCTGCATTTTACTCACCCCTCCAATACAAAATCCGAAACTGTATTTGTGCTTACCTGAAAAAAAAAAAAGTTTCCATCTGCGTGGTTGCTGGTAATACATGTATTTAAAGCATTTCCTTTCAAAGGTGCAATTATGTCTTGTATGCATTCTAATTATTCTGAATGGAAACTACAGAAATAATAAAGATGTTTAGAATTATTGAATACTAAAACGTCATTAAGGTCAAAACAATTATCTCCATTGTTATTAAGCCATAAATGCAAAACATTCTTTGTGTTTGGTGTAAAGGCTTATTTCTATTTTATCCTTAATTTGACAAAAAAAAAAAATGTATGCCTTAGCAATAATTTTAGAGAAAATGAGAAAATTAAATCTTTCCCTTTCATCTTGCCATGAAATAATTTTGATTAACAGTATGCACTTGCAGAGCTCATCCTAGTGGGAACCAATGAGCCTATTGTATTCAGCTGCCTACACCACTACAATTCTGTTCATGCTGAGAGCACTTGTCCTCACTAAATATCCATATCTTTTACAAATGTTAGAATTACTCTTTCACATCTCTCTCTCTCAGATTCAAAATCAGGAAAACTTATTGGCAAGACAATTTGTATATATGTCGCCAAACTAATACACTAAAAGTTATTAGTGCCAAATTTTCAAACGTATGCATGTAAGTTTCAACTCCCAGCTTTCAAGCACAAGGTACACATTGTATTTGAATATGCCTTAATATGCGATGGGGATGTGTGCAGTTCCAAAATTTTCAGTTCTGATTGTTTTTATATTTTGTTTTTAATTTTTTAGGTTATTTTGGTTCAGTTCATTTGCTGAACTGATAATAAAAACATGAAAAAAAAAAAAAAGAAAACCCCAAATAAAAAAAAAAAAATCTGAAAAAAAAATATCCCCCTTAATGGGCTTCCTGCAGCTGTCAACCACTCTCCTGCCCTGATACAGTTTAATCTCACCAGGCTCCTCCAGCTTCCATTCCCAGCCCAGCAAAGTAACTGAGCCTGAGTCTAACAAGGACCACCCCCCGGCCCCTTGTTCAAATTTCCCAGGGCTGGGGAGCACCCAGGCCACTCCCACTTCCCAGACCCTTTTCAATACTAAAGGGCAAAAGTGAAGCCCACTTGCCTCTGGTCCAGAACTTAAAAAATGGTATTATCTGTTTGGAGGACAGTGCTGAAGAGATGTAAGATTCATCACCGTCTGCTGGAGCATCTGGTACCAGTTCTCACTCACACAAATACTTTCTGTCACTCACACCTGGGTCTTGCTCTCTCACACATTATCAGGAATAGGGGTTCTCAAACCGGTAACTCACAGAGCTCAGAGCACAGACCTTCCAGATTAGACCCAAGGCTGGCTGATTTCAGAGAACCTCTGTAATAGCTATCTAGTCTATCTGGCAGGAGCAGTCCACACCCCTGGAAGCTCCCAATTGGACCAACCTTGGTTGTGTTCCCAGATTAGAAAATATATATATAATGAAACCTTGCTTAACATATTTTCACTGATCCAAACAGACTCCTGAGCCTTGCCTGTGGAAATGCTGCTTGAGTGGCCTTGATTTCTGATCCATGGCAAATTCCAGATCATGCCTAGGCCTGGAGCTTTGACCTGCCTGCACCCTCCAGTATTCCTTGGTCCATCAACTCCTGCTTGTGGTCAGTACCTGTAGGCTCAACCCATGGGGAATGGTCATGGTGTTGGGTGAAGACACTACCTGGGCACTATGCCTGGTGAGCTACCATTCCTTGCCAATGTTTACAAAGAACCCTGGTCTCTATCCTTGTTCTCCCTGGAGGAAAATCCCCATGATACATGGCTATTTGTCATACATACTCCCTCTTATTGAGCCTCTGGACCCTTGGGCTGAGACGAGATTAGCTCTACCTTCAGGGATGAATCCCGCAGGTTCTTACCATCAGCAGGTGGACCCAGGTGAGACAGAAACTGATCAGGACCTTCACCTATACCAGCTTACATTCCCCTCAGGTTGAGCCTTGGGGTGCCAGGGCTGGCAGGACTTAGGTGTGGTTTCCGCTGATGAAAAAAGGGAATGTCCAAAGCCAACAAGAGTCATTAGCAGGCAGCAAGCAGGTGCATCCAAAGTTCAGGCAGTGGACAGAGGCAGGCGGCAGTCAGGTATATCTGATGTCCAGTCAGGTTTCAGAACCAGGTATCATCCAAAGGAGAGGAAGGATGGATAGGGCTGAGGCAAGCAGGCAAGGTGTTATGAATACCGGCCGCGGCTCGCCGCGACCGGGACCTACCGCTGTCCCCAGGGGCCGAACGGAGCATCGACGCTGACGGGGCTCGTCAGCAGCAGCTCCCCCAACATGGCCGCGGCGTCTTCTCCGCGCGGCTTGGCTCCGCCCCCTGACCTGCTGCTAGGGCCGCGCGGGCGGCTCTGGCTCTGCCTTAAAGGGATACTCACAGGATGTGAGTCAGCGTCTTCCTGCGGCTTCCTGATTGGCTGGGACTATTTAAGCAAGGTCTGTGCCCTCAGACCTTGCCTTGACTTCTTGGCTCCTGAGTTGCTTGGTTCCTGATTCCTGTTCATCTGTCTGCGCTGATTCCCGGTCCGGCTGAAGTCCCTCCTGGTTCCTCAATCCCTGGCTTGGCAACGTACCTTCTCTGGCTCTTGACCCCTGGACTGGCTGTGAACCCTTCTGGCTTTCGACCCTTGGACTGGCTGCGGACACCTCTGGCTCTCGACCCTTGGACAAGGCTGCGGACGTCTCTGGCACTCGACCCTGGGACTGGCTGTGGACACCTCTGGCTCTCGACTATTGGACTGAACTTCCTTAAGAGATCCTCGGGGTTTGCTCCTCGACCTGCTGGCGGCGCCAGCATCTGGATTACACGACCTGCAGGAGGCGCCTGCATCCAGATCTTCATTGTTTCTACCTGCAACTCCGAGGACCGGCCTCGCCTACCGACGGTGGCCTAATCAGTCATCGTTGGACTAAGGGTCCACTTCACCGATCACGACAGTAAGTCAAGGCCATGGACCCGGCAGAGGCCTCAGCCTTACGAGCCATTCCCGGCCTGGCTCAGAAAATCATGGAGCAACAGAGCATGCTCGAATCCATGGCTGCCTCCATGGAGCGGCTCAACGCCCGGCTTGATGCGGTGGTGGCCAACCAGCCTGGTGTATCCGCCACAGCCCCACGGGTCACACCTGCTTCACTTCCGGTACCGAGCAACCTCCATCCAGTCCTTCCACTTCCTGCACCTCCAAGATACGCCGGAGATCCTCGTCTTTGTCTGGGGTTTTTAGACCAATGCACGATGCATTTCCGACTGCAGTCACCATTCTTTCCTGATGACATCACCAAGACCACTTACATTCTGTCCCTGTTGGAAGGCAAGGCCCTCACCTGGGCTTCTCCTTTATGGCAACGATCAGATCCAGTGTTGCAGAATTACTCTCAATTCATGGAGCTATTTCGGACTACCTTCGAGGAACCTGGGAAACAAGCCGCTGCCGCCACCGATCTACTCCATCTACGTCAAGGAGGAAGGTCTCTCACAGATTACAATATTGACTTCCGCACGCTAGCCAATGAACTCCATTGGGAGGAGAGTGTTCTTCAGACCATCTATTTAGAAGGACTGTCTGCAAAAATCAAAGATGAGTTGGCCGCCCGAGAACTTCCGGCTTCTTTAAATAGCACCATTGAATTGGCCACGAGGATCGACCGTAGACTACAAGAAAGAGCACGTGAGGGTGGTAACTGGAGAAGACGGCCTACATTTTCCCAGGCCCTGCCACCCAACACTTCAACTCCTCGAGAGACTCCTACCAGTGAGGTTCCCAGGGACGAACCTATGCAGCTCGGAAGGGGCCTGTTGACTCCGGAGGAACGTTTGAGACGACGTAGATCCGGGCTCTGCCTGTACTGTGGTGGTTCCGGACATCGTCTAGCTACCTGCCCTATTCGTCCGGGAAACTTCAAAGCCTAGGGACTTTGGGGGGCGTTTCCCTGGGCATTTCCTCTCCAAAACCCCCACTCACTCTACCAGTAACTCTTCATATAAACGGACGTGGATTTACCACCTTGGCTCTGGTGGATTCTGGAGCCGGAGGAGATTTCATCCTGCAAAACCTGGTGGATGAACTCCATATCCCAGTCCGACTTTGTCAAACGCCTCTAGTCCTTTCCTCCATTCACGGGGAACCTTTACCCGGCAGGATTACGCAAACGGAGCCTATGGACTGTTTCATTGCACCGGACCATTCTGAACAAATCACGTTCTATGTCTTGGAGAGAGCTATCCATCCTGTGGTATTGGGCATACCTTGGTTGCAACGCCACAATCCCCAATTTGATTGGACTTCCTTACGACTAACACAATGGGGCCCTGAATGTTTCGGGATTTGTTTGAAGGACTCCAGTTCCGCTTCCAGCTATATCTGTGCCTCGACTCTGGGGGAACTGCCCCCTCCATATAAACAATTTGCAGATGTATTCTCTAAAAAAGCAGCCGATACCTTGCCTCCTCACCGGACGTTCGACTGCGCAATCAAGTTGGTGCCTGGTTCCACACCACCGCGTGGGCGCGTCTATCCTCTGTCTGTTGCCGAAACTCGAGCTATGACTGAATATATTCAGGACAATCTGCAAAAAGGATTTATCCGACGATCCACCTCGCCTGCGGGGGCTGGGTTTTTCTTTGTGGAAAAAAAAGACGGGACTTTACGCCCTTGCATCGATTATAGAGGTCTCAATGCGATTACTATTAAGGATCGGTATCCCTTGCCTCTCATTGCGGAATTATTTGACCGTCTGCAAGGAGCTCAAGTTTTTTCCAAACTGGATCTCCGTGGTGCGTACAATTTGGTTCGAATACTAGAAGGGGATGAATGGAAAACCGCGTTCAACACCAGAGACGGACATTATGAATATTTGGTAATGCCGTTTGGGTTAACTAATGCTCCTGCAGTTTTTCAAAATTTTATTAATGAAATCTTCAGAGACCTGTTACATACTTGCGTGGTGGTATATCTTGATGATATTTTGATTTTCTCCAAGGACTTGCCAACTCATCGTCAACACGTGCTGCAAGTATTACAAAGACTCAGGGACCATCAGTTGTATGCTAAACTGGAAAAATGTATATTTGAAACTAAGTCTTTGCCGTTCCTGGGTTACATTATTTCTAACCGAGGTTTCCAAATGGACCCTACAAAAATAAAAAGCATACAAGACTGGGCTCAACCGAAGGGGCTTAAAGCCTTGCAGAGATTTCTTGGTTTTGCCAATTACTACCGTCATTTTATTAAGGACTTTTCACAATTATCTGCACCACTCACTGCACTCACACGTAAAGGAGCTAATATCACTTATTGGCCCACTGCAGCAGTAGACGCTTTTCAGGCTCTTAAAGATTCCTTTTTACGACAACCCTGTCTTCGCCATCCTGACCCAAGTCGTTCATTTACAGTTGAAGTCGATGCCTCCACCGAGGGAGTCGGAGCAGTTTTAAGTCAGACGGATGCCAAAGGTACGTCTCATCCCTGCTCGTATTTTTCTAGAAAATTCTCTTCTGCGGAGCGCAACTATGCTATTGGCGACAAAGAATTACTAGCCATTAAACTTGCATTGGAAGAATGGCGACAATGGCTGGAGGGGGCCCAGCACAGAACCACTATCTTTACGGACCATAAGAATCTGACTTACCTACAACAAGCCCAACGTCTTAACCCGCGACAAGCTCGCTGGGCACTTTTTTTTTCTCGCTTTGATTTTGAACTCCGGTATCGACCTGCAAGCAAGAATATCAAGGCGGACGCGCTATCCCGGTCTTTCATCTGTGAGGATGGAGAGGACGTCTTACAGCATATCATCGACCCGGCCCGTATTGTTCTTGCGGCTACCTTTTCGGTTCCAATGGGGAAAACCGTGGTTCCCAGCAGACTCCGCAACCGGGTACTGAAATGGGGTCATGATTCCCAATTTGCTGGACATCCTGGCCGTAGGAGAACACAGGACCTCCTTCAACGCTTTTACTGGTGGCCGGGGATGTGCAAAGACATTCGAGCGTATGTAGATTCCTGTCCCATTTGTGCCCAGCATAAAAGTCATGTGGGGAAGCCGTGGGGACAACTACAACCGCTACCGGCACCAACCAAACCTTGGACTCATCTCTCCACCGACTTTGTGGTTGATCTGCCTGCTTCTGATGGACACACAGTTATCTGGGTGGTGATTGATCGGTTCTCTAAAATGGCTCATTTTACACCCCTGCCCGCCCTCCCCTCTGCTCCTTGTTTGGCTCAACTGTTTATGTCTCATATCTTCCGCCTTCATGGCCTACCTCTGCACATTGCCTCCGATCGCGGTCCCCAATTCACCGCTCGTTATTGGCGGAGTCTGTGTGCCAAATTTCATATTACACTGGATTTCACCACCGCCTTCCATCCGCAAGCCAATGGCCAGGTTGAACGTACCAATCGCTCTCTCAAGCAGTTTCTACGGTCGTATGTCAATGCCCGCCAGGATGACTGGGCCGCCTTGTTGCCGTGGGCGGAGTTTTCCCATAACTTTCACACCTGCTCCTCAACTGGATCCTCTCCTTTTCAAGTTGTTTTTGGCTATCAACCCACGCCGCCGGTGCCTCTGCCCCTGGCGGTACCCTCCCCAGCGGCTCAACTCACTGCCTCCCAGTTCAAACGCTTATGGGTACGCACTCGCCACATGCTCTGCACTGCTGCACGAAAGGCTAAGGACTTTGCGGATAGGCATCGGAGACCAGCTCCTCACTTTTGTCCTGGCGATAAGGTGTGGCTTTGAACCAGGAATATTCATTTGAAGGTTCCTTCTATGCGATTGGCACCTCGGTATATCGGTCCTTTTCCTGTGACTAAGCAAGTTGGGCCCGTAACTTACCAGCTCCGCTTACCTCCTTCTCTTCGCATCCACAACAAATTTCATGTCTCCCTGTTGAAACCGCTGCTCCTCAGCTGGCCATCTCAGAAGGTTCCTGTGTCCTCCCACGTCCAGCTGGAGGCCGACGCGACGTATCAAGTCTGGGAAGTTCTCAATGTTCGGAGACGTGGCCGCCGATGGGAGTACCTTCTGGCATGGGAAGGATTTGGGCCGGAGGAGAACTCCTGGGAACCTGCTGCTAATATTCTGGACAAGAATCTTCTCAAGGATTTTCACACCGACCACCCGGAGAAGCCCAGACCTTCTAGGGGGAGGCCTAAAGGAGGGGGTACTGTTATGAATACCGGCCGCGGCTCGCCGCGACCGGGACCTACCGCTGTCCCCAGGGGCCGAACGGAGCATCGACGCTGACGGGGCTCGTCAGCAGCAGCTCCCCCAACATGGCCGCGGCGTCTTCTCCGCGCGGCTTGGCTCTGCCCCCTGACCTGCTGCTAGGGCCGCGCGGGCGGCTCTGGCTCTGCCTTAAAGGGATACTCACAGGATGTGAGTCAGCGTCTTCCTGCGGCTTCCTGATTGGCTGGGACTATTTAAGCAAGGTCTGTGCCCTCAGACCTTGCCTTGACTTCTTGGCTCCTGAGTTGCTTGGTTCCTGATTCCTGTTCGTCTGTCTGCGCTGATTCCTGGTCCGGCTGAAGTCCCTCCTGGTTCCTCAATCCCTGGCTTGGCAACGTACCTTCTCTGGCTCTTGACCCCTGGACTGGCTGTGAACCCTTCTGGCTTTCGACCCTTGGACTGGCTGCGGATACCTCTGGCTCTTGACCCCTGGACTGGCTGTGAACCCTTCTGGCTTTCGACCCTTGGACTGGCTGCGGACACCTCTGGCTCTCGACCCTTGGACAAGGCTGCGGACGTCTCTGGCACTCGACCCTGGGACTGGCTGTGGACACCTCTGGCTCTCGACTATTGGACTGAACTTCCTTAAGAGATCCTCGGGGTTTGCTCCTCGACCTGCTGGAGGCGCCAGCATCTGGATTACACGAGCTGCAGGAGGCGCCTGCATCCAGATCTTCATTGTTTCTACCTGCAACTCCGAGGACCGGCCTCGCCTACCGACGGTGGCCTAATCAGTCATCGTTGGACTAAGGGTCCACTTCACCGATCACAACACAAGGGCTGGAACAAGCGGGCAATGGAGATTCGAACAGACTAAAGCGAAGACTGAAGACAAGCTGGATGAAGACTAGAATGCTGGGACGCAACACACACTACTAGGGAGTAGCTGGACAGGTTGCTGAGGAGAACTGCTTTTGGGATGCTGCCCTTACATAGGGCATCATGACTGATGTTATCACTAGGGGCCATGGGGACTTTCCCGTCGCAGTCCCTTTAAATGCTGGCAAGAGGTGTGTGCGCGCACCTAGCGGAGATGCATCATGTTACTGACAGCGGTATTCTGCCATATAGAGGGCTGGTGGCATTTACTGTGCCAGCATGCTGCGTTGGCAGCATTTCGCCATGTCGGGATGCAGCGCGGATAGCCTGGGCCTGGAGGTGAGAGCGGCAGTTTGCACTGTAGGGTTAGCCTGCGGACCACCAAATGCAACACTCTCTATCACTTACACACGTTTTCTCTTTTTCACACACACTCTCACTGAGGGTCTCTCCTTCTCTTCTTCAAGCACTGGTGAGATGGGCTTTGCTGGCAGACCATCAGATCTCTCCTTTTCTTTAGCCACTGGCAAGATGGGCATCACTGGTGGCTCCCCTAAGCCTCTCCTTCTATTCTTCAGTTGCCAGCAGCAGCCACTGGCAGGATGGGCTCGGCCAGCAGCTGAAGAAGTGGAGACTTGGTACACTGAGGAAGAGATGTGTCACAGGCTCCATGTGCCCAGAGTTAATGATGCTGCTTCTTATTGCTTTCTGTGTTGAAAGATGGCATAAAGTATGCATGTTAAATGGCATGCCTGCCTACTACGTATGTACATTTTTGAAACTTACATGTACAGGCGTAGTTTCCAATCATGTCCCCAGAATGCCTCTTTCTAATATGGTTAGAAGTATGAATTCACACATACCTTCAGGTGACTGAAAATTCACTAATGTACTGGATTCAGCAAACCTGCCTTCTTTGGTGCCTATTCTACACATGCATATGTTTTTGAAATTTACCCAAAGTGTTTAAAAAATTAAAGAAAAAATATACAGTATTAATAATAATATAAAATTACAAAATATAAAAAGTACAATAACAAAGACAATTTTAGGGTTTTGGTCATTTTCTGTATTATCTCTGTTCATATTACATTTCTGTCCTGCTGGTAGGATGCAACATCTTTTCTTTCCAAAGCTGCTGTTTTTCCAGGGTTCCTGAAGCCTATACTCTGATTTTTTTCCTGCCCATTCCACTATGGGAAGTTTTTTTTTTAATTTTCTCTTGTCAGTTTTAGTGATTCGTATATTTTTTGCATTTTGTATAGTGGAGGAGGAAATGCATTTCTCTTTCTCTTTGGTATTCTGCATGCAGACGCTGGCTTCTTGGGATAGCCAGCTCAGGTTTGTCTGACCATGTCTGGGTCTAAATTTGGTGGAAATGTGTTTGTGCTCTGCATATGAAAACAAGGTGAGGTGTTCTGCTAGCTAGTGGGTAGTTTCTGTGTAGAAATCAGTGGAGACTCAGCTTGTTTCGTTTCCCAGTCTGCACTTCCCAGAACGAGCTGTTCTCAGCCGGGAGTATGCTGAAGCCTTTTGGGCAACCACCCATTTCTGCTGGCCTTATCTTTCAGCCTGAACTGCTTCTTTCTGTTGGTTGGGATTTGCGCAAGATCCCAAACACAGGGAAGTGTGGGCAGCTTCCAGCCTCAGCAGGATCCAAAAAAAAGCCAGTGAACCTGCTCTCTTGCTGGCACCAGACCTGCTTCTTCCTTTGTTATCGCTCTTTCATCTGCCTCCCCCCCCCAGCACCACCACATGTCTTTCACTCTGTGGCATGGAGAGCATTGCAAACATTTTTTTTTTTTTTGCCTTGCCATTTATCCTTCGCTGTCTTCAAGCTTGCATCTTTCAATCTCCCACCATTCTTGTGGACAATCCCCCATTTCCCTAGTCCTTCATCCTTTACTTCCTGCCTCAAGTCTTTTCTTCACAGTATTGAAGGGCTGGCTTCTGACCTGTGAGAAATAGGAAAGGCTTAAAAAAAATAAATAAATCTGCTCCTCCCATCCCTTCAGGTTGGTTAATCCTATCCTGGCTTCTGGTGTTCCCTGCTCATTGCTAACGGCCAGGATTCTGCAGCTCTTCCCTCGCTGCTCCCTGCTTGTCTTAGGGATGTGCTGTCATTTAAAAATGTCAGGGAAACATCAACAATATTGTTTATATCACTTTGTGTCGTTTCCCATCTGAAACGAGACAAACCCCCCCCCCCCCCAATAAAAACATAATATATGTGGTTTATATAATTTCAGCGCATGCTATTTGCAAAATTTACTAAATAGGTGCATAAAAAAACAATGGGGGAAGCAATTTGCTCCATTGAGGACAAGAACCAGAAATAGAGCAGCTAAAACTACATACACTGTAAAAAAACAAACCCCAAATGGAACGCATGTTTCAGTTTTCAATTTTTATTTTATTTTCCCTGGGAATTTAACAATATTTATTAGAAGGACAAATATAATATTTACCTGGAAAACTGATGTCATTTTTGTCAACTGAATTCTTCCATTTTTGTTTTGTTGTAATAAACGATGATAAATTCCCAGGAAAAATAAAATAAAAACTGCAAATGACTAAAATGAAATGCAGAGGAAAGCAAAATGATATAAATCTGAAACAAACCCATTTTTTTTCCATGTGCACCCTTAACTCGGATCCCTCTCGCCTCTCAGACTGCTGGGATTTCTTGCTGCTCTCTGGTGGCTGGGCTATGGATACATTTTTAAAAGATGCTCTGTGAACAGCAGTAGAGAGTCTAAAAGGAAAAAGAATGGAATGTCTGAAAAGGAAGTTCTGAAAAGATGATGTTAGAATTAGATTTATAAGTACAAATAGCAATCCATGTCATGCTTGATGTTTCTTTTGTGAAGAAGCTTTAGAAAAAAAAACAGCTGGTGGATTTGCAACATTTAAAGAAAAAAAACACTGTGTACACACGTAAACCACTAGAATTTTTTTCCAAAAAGAAAACATTGCAAAATTTAAGGCTTGCTAGATAAAAATAAAAAAAGAAAACCAACCCAAAAAACATTTCAAGTGTTTCAGCAAAAGCACTTGAAGCATCACATGCAACCTCCTTTAATGTAGTGAACCCATAAAATCCTCACACAGTAATAATGGTACGACTTGCAGAAAGCATACTGGATAAAAAAGCAACTGACACACTTAAGGAAATGCTATTATCAAATGATACTTCCAATTCTAGTATTTCATTTCATTTATTAGTATTTATCAATGGCTTTCTAGATAAAAATCACCCAAAGCAATGTACAACAAAAAATAATATGACAATCACATAACGTTTAGAAAATAATCAAAATAAATTAAACAATCAACAGAAAATGCCTTACCCCATATACAATACCACCCATTTAAGCAGCAACTGACATCAGCCAGGTCTTCAAACCTTTTCTAAACCACAACAAATTAGTTTCGTCCTTAAGCTGAAATGACAATTTATTCCACAATGAGGTATTAGGTGCATTAAAAGCTCAATTTGGTAAGCGCACATGGCCAAAGGCTTTTACTGATAGAAGTTGTAGCTGGCATTTCAGTGAAGAACGGAAAACCCAACTACTGAAGTATCATTTTAATTTACCACTAAAATGGTATTGAATGCTTGTACCAAACATTTAAACTGACACCACGATACAATAGGAAGCTAATATAGTTGTAATAGTACTGGTACAGTTGGATCCTGGCAAGCATTCTTAATTAAAAGTCATGCAGCAACATTCTGCGTAATCTGAAACTTATGGGTTAATTTCCCAGGGAGTCCTAGATTTTGGGGCAGATTTTAAATACTTGCGCGATCGCGTACTTTTGTTCGCGCACCAGGCGCAAACAAAAGTACGCTGGATTTTATAAGATACGCGCGTAGCCGCGCGTATCTTATAAAATCCAGGGTTGGCGTGCGCAAGGGGGTGCACATTTGTGCACCCCCTTGCGCGCGCTGAGCCCAGCGCGGCCTGCCTGTTCCCTCCGAGGCCGCTCTGATTTTGGAGCGGCCTCGGAGGGAACTTTTCTTCGCCCTCCCCCCACCTTCCCCTCCCTTCCCCTACCTAACACACCCCCCCCCCTGGCCCTATCTAACCCCCCCCCTACCTTTGTCGGCAAAGTTAAGAACATAAGAACATAAGAAAATGCCATACTGGGTCAGACCAAGGGTCCATCAAGCCCAGCATCCTGTTTCCAACAGTGGCCAATCCAGGTCATAAGAACCTGGCGTAACCTGGCGTAACTTTGCGCGCGTCGGCCGGCAGCCCCGCTCCGTCCTCCAGTCCCGGGGGCTGGTCCGGAGGCCTCGACCACGCCCCCGGGCCGGTGCCACACCCTCGGGCCCGCCCCCGAAACACTGCGGCACGCCCCGAAACGCCACGTAGTTTCGAGAACGCCCCTGGACACGCCCCCTCCCTCCCCTTTTCGAAAGCCCCGGAACTTACGCGCGTCCCGGGGCTTTAGGCGCGCCGCCGTGCGCGGGCCTTTTAAAATCCGCCCCATAATGCATTACAATAATCGATTTGAGATAACACTTGTGTGTGAATGGTAGTGGCTGTGTGAGCTCTTTGCACTGCAGTGCAGTTGACAAAGCCTCCAGGGCAAACCCACGAGGCCTATGCTGGCAGCTGGCAAATGCGCCCTGTAGCTGGACAGTCTGGAGCTTCACCTATACCAGCCGCCTCCCCCACAGGTTGAGCCCTTTGGTTCTGGCAGCCGGCAAGACCTAGGTGGGTCCCTAGGGTGGTGAAGAGAACTAGAGTCCAATGACACTGGCATCAGGGCAGGTAACAGAGTCAGAGACAGGCCAAGGTGAGGACAGGTGGCTATCAAGAATGGTCAAGTCCAGGCAAGGGGTCAGGTCCAGATGGCAGGCAATCATGGTCAGGAGAGGCAAGGAGTCAGGTCCAGGTGGCAGGCAATCATGGTCAGGTCCAAGCAGTCAAGATCTGGAGAGTCAAGTCAAGGGTGGACAAAAACACACTGAAAACACTGGCAAGTTGGATAGGACATGACAAGACTGGACAAGGGAGGCAGGTGAAGACGAGGCTAAATGAGGCAAGGCTGGAAAAGACAAAGCTGGACAAGGCAAGGCTGAAAGACAAGCAGGTCAATACAGTAAAGTGCGGCCGCGGTTACCCTGTTTCTAACCTGCCTTTTACTCACAATTTGGCCGCGTTAGCCCAACCCGCAATCCACTATCCCCTTTAACCCATCCTTACCGCCTCTTTAAATCAACGAGTAACCCCTTCTGCCTGCGGCATGTATATGAGATGTAAACGATCGGATTAGCTATTCCCCCCCATTCAGTAACGCGCACCCCGGCTATCGCCTTTTTAACCTGTAGTTTAGCCGCGCGTTTTTACCTGCTAACTTACCGCCTACCCTTACCTCTGCGTTAGAGGCAGGGGTAAGGGTAGGCGGCAAACTTTCCCCCAGCCCTCGCTCACCTGCCCTGGCCGGTGAGCGAAAAAGGGGCAGCCCAGTCCTCTCTACCCTCCTCCCGAAGCAACGAAAGCGAAAAAGGAGAAAAGCGACATGTGACTTACTTTCTTGCAGACCTCCTCCGGAGACGCACTGCGGCTCCCCTGCCTCCCGGGGACAGCCGGCGGCGAAAAGACAGCACGTCGCCCACCCCCTGTATTTTTTTTTTTTCTTGGAGGAACAGAAAATGCCAGTTTCCTTGCTGGAAAGAAAGCGACCCCCACAGGTCTGCCTTGTCTTTTCGGGTCTCTCGGTTTGGCTGCTGCAGGCAGATAAGGAAAGCGGCATGCGACCGGGGGGGGGGGGGGGCAGCGTAATCCGCGGCTTTCATCGCAGGCCGCTCGAGGGGCCCCCGCCGAAGCCGCCCTGCCTTCCCTGCCCCTTCCAGCCCGAGTCACGGAGGACCTTTCGTTTGCCTTTAGTTTTGCTAATTGGGGCTCTCGTTCTGGGGGGGGGGGGGGGGACAAAAGGCCTTGAGCGGCCTGGAAAGCAGGGGTACAGAGAGCGCCTTCAGGCCACCTTCCCTGCGGGGCCTCGGCGGCTGCGGAAAAAGTCAAAAGCTGCGAAAAGTACAGAGCCGCGTGATTGTTTGCGGAGGAAGACTTCTTAAAACAGAAAAGCCCCCACCTCTTTATTGATTACCAATCTCGCCCCCCCCCCTAGAAAAAAACAAAGTGTTTCAGCTCCTTCGGTTTCACTTTTACTGCAGGCACAGGCAGCAGCCAACTTATTCCGGAGGCAAGCTGCAAGGGACCTTTCTATTATTATTTCTACCCGAAACAAAAGCCCTCCAAAACCCCACAAACCTCTGACACGATTGCTCCAGCTGCGGCCACTTCTCCTGCGTGCATTCAGCCTGTGCGTGCAATTTGGCCGCTCAAGGCGTGACGTCACAAGCCGTGACGCCAAACGTAGGGACGTCACGCCTTGAGCAGCCAAATTGCACGCACAGGCTGAATGCACGCAGGAGAAGTGGCCGCAGCTGGAGCGATCGTGTCAGAGGGCCCGTGCAGGCATCCATCTTCGCCGGCGGGACCGCTTTCGCCACCGGCTGCCCCCGGGAGGCAGGGGAGCCACGCTGTGTCTCCGGAGGAGGGCTGCAAGAAAAGTAAGCTGTCACATGTCGCTTTTCTCCTTTTTTGCTTTCGTTGCTTCGGGAGGAGGGTAGAGAGGACTGGCCATCCCGAGCGTAGGAGAACCGTCCACTTCCTGGTACCTGTCATTTGAAATGACGTTTGAAATGACAGGTACCAGCGCACCCAGGTTACTGTATAGGCGCTGAATAGCGCTCTATACAGTAAAATGGATTGCGCGGGCCTAACCCTTCTCGGATGCTTCTTGGACGCGGCTTGCATTTGCAAGCTATTTAAATACAGTATCGAGCGGTAGGTGAGCCGGATTGTGCGTGCGGCAAACGCGGGTGTGCCCGGCACTAACGCAGATCTTCCTACCGCTCCTTACTGTATCGGCCCGAAGGTTAGATGAAGTAAGCCTGGAGAAGACAAGGCTGGACAGGGCAAGGTTGGAAGACAGGGCTGGATTCAGGAATGCAGGAAAACAGGAACCAGAAACACGCAAGCAACACATACTGCAAGGTAGGAGACCAGTTGCTGAAGCAAAGTAATGCTGCAGGCCAGGCCCTTGCTTAAATAGCCCAGTTGGGCTGACATCATTTGGAGGCACCACTCAGTGTTTCGGCCTGGCGGCATCAGTGGCAGTCAGCAGCGTGCACTGACAATGGCATTTTTCTGTGACAGGAAGACTCTGGAGGCATTGATCACCGATGGGTTGAGTGCAGCGGTTCAGTGGGCAGACCTGTGAGCTGCCAAACAGAATAGAGTGTGTATGTCAATTTTTTCAATACATCTAAATGTAAAACAAATCTCAATTGTCTCACCAGTTTCAAATTCACATAAGCCTTCCTAAGAACCAGTACATATGTTTTTCCATGGATAGCCTTGAATCAAATCGGACCCAGAGACTGAACTTCCTTTGAAAGAGTTAACAAACAACCAGCAATTGACAGTATTGAAGACATGGCTTGGCTGATGATACTGTTTCTCAAGCAGTTGAGAAACTTAAGATGGGGAAAATATTTGCCCTTCAATTTGACAAATTTACTGATAGGAGAGGAGAAGGTCTGCTACTTGCTTATGTTTCTTATCCTGATTCTGATGTCATCAGTGAGCACATATGAACACATTGAAAGATAGGGATGTACAGGGGAAAACATTTTGTTTTCATTTAAACAAGACCTCCCACCCACCCACCTGGAAAAATGTCAGGCCAGGATTCCCCCGGTCCTCACATACCCGGTCCAGTGGGAATCCACCAGCGAGGCCGGATCCAGACCTGGTATTGGGTCCGGATCCGGGCTGAAGCCCCAATGTCAGGACCAGTCTTCCAGGTCAGGTCACAGCATTGGGCCTGGGTCTGGGCTGAGGCCCAGCCTTGCCATCAGAACAAGTAAGACCTTTTTCAGCTTTCAGCCAAGGCCCTGGTGTCAGGCTGGGCCTAGACTGAGTTCAGATACCTGGGCCTCAGCCTAGGGTCAGATCCAGGGTGAGAGCCCAGGCCTTGCAGCTGCTCCCACATCGTCCTCTTCTTTTTTTCTGAGTCCATCCACTGGGGTAAATGCAATGGCCTGAGCCTATTTACTTCTGCCATTTATCAGGTATAAGTCAGAATAGAATTCTTTATAGCCAAATACTAACTAGGTGAAGGGTTAGGATAAACTAGAGGGAGTGCGGGCTGAATTACCAGGGGGGCTAGATGACCTAGAGAGAGACTGGGCAAATGGTGGAATAATTGATAAAATGAATTGGTAAAAAAGATGTGTAAAATGTGCTGACTTGAGCATGTAAATGCTGACAAGTGCTAAGAAAAATGCTTAAAATTAGAGCACATATACGTGCAAATAGGTGTATTTTATATAATATGCATGCACTTGCGCTAACAATATAAAATTCATGCTCATGTGTACTCGCACCCACATAGGTGCATATATGGGCGCACATGTGCTTGTTTTAAAGTTATCCTCATAATGTTCTAAAAATGTAACTCTTAGTTGGAATCCCTCTGGTTAAAGAAAGGGAGTTATGTTGGAGGAGTGACTTGAGTTCACATAAATGGTTTTTCACTTTTCAGCTGCCCAAAAGTATGTGCATATTTTTACATTACATGTACTTTTTAGCTGAATTAAAATAAAGCATTCCCAGGGGCATTGCAGGGGCATGGTTGAAAACTACATATATATATAACCCAGGGATTAAAATAAAGAAGGGGGCATGGTAACTTTTTTTTTGATAAATATTAGAGATGTGAATCGGAACCGGAATCAGTTCGGATTCCGGTTCAGATTCACATGTGGGTTTTTTTCCCATCGGGCCCGATCGCGTTTTGTTTATCGGCTGCCCAGCCAATAAACAAAAAACCCACCCCGACTCTTTAAAAGTAACCCCTTAGCTTCCCCCACCCTCCTGACCCCCAAAACCTTTTTACAGGTACCTGGTGGTCCAGTGGGGGTCCCGGGAGCAATCTCCCACGATCTTCCGCTCCGGGCCGTCCTCCTCCGAAGCCCGATTCACATCCCTATTAAATATAATATCTGAGAAAATGCTTTAAAACTAAAATTTGTGGTAAAGTTGGCTGTCACAGTGTACACTTTCAGGGTTCCCATCCTCAGCTCTCAGTAAAAATTATCAGCTGATTAGGGCTGTCATAGCCAACGCTGGAAGCTAGTTGCTGCTGGAAATTGTTAGTGTACCATATCCATGGTAACCCAAGTGTCTCAAGCTAAGCTGACAGGACGGTTGTTGCAGTTGAGATTCCAGTCAGAGAGTGGCAGTAGAGAGAGATCGAGCAGAAGGGCTTTTATGCCCCAGCTCTACCACAGTCTGCTTAGAAACTTTAAAAAGTAGCAGAAAGCACAGAGAGGAATGCACACACCAAAGATTGCATGAGTATTGTGTGTGTAAGTGTATACAGAGAGTTTTAGTAGTGGTGGAGACAGTATGTTCCATGTAAGAGTCAGGATAAAGACAGTTAATTCTGTAAGAGCAATCGTTTTGGCTGCAGTGCATATGATTTTAGCAGCCGTTGATAGAAAATTCATGTGCTATCTGAACCCGATAAGTGTGATTGTGAAGTGAATTTTTGTACACATGTCCAGTTATACCACTGTTTCTCTATTATCAAGGGGAACAGGAGAAATTAAAGCCCATGAGAGGAGTTTATCTCTAGAGAAGACCTCTGCTATATGATAACTGGCTCCTTGGTGAAAAGAGAAACAGGCAGCCTCAGTAATCTGTGACAAGGTGCCACTTCACAGCTCCCGAGGTGCGAGTTGATACAGCACGTGGGGAGGAGCCCCACATGTCTGCACCGTCAGTAGATGAGGTGTTGGAGTGTAGGGAAGCTCCGTGCACAGTCATGGGGAGAACCCCAGAGACCAGGAGGTGACCCCCGTAGGGTAGCAGACTATAGACGGTACTTGGAGAGTCTGGTGAGAAAGGATGCCAGGCAGACCACGGGGCGGTAGG
Source organism: Rhinatrema bivittatum (assembly GCF_901001135.1). NCBI lineage: Eukaryota > Metazoa > Chordata > Amphibia > Gymnophiona > Rhinatrematidae > Rhinatrema > Rhinatrema bivittatum. Next base: position 78,877,311 of record NC_042616.1, read on the forward strand.
CGCCCAAACAGCCAAGCAGGAGATACTCCAATAGGACAGCCCCAAAGGGCAGAGCTGCAGTGTAGTGGGCATAGACAACAGAGCGTAGGCGAACCCGCAGGGCAGTGAGCCCAAGCCCAAATCCAGCAGCTCACGTAGACAGGTACCTGGAAGCTGGAGGGTAGCTGGCTGAGTAGTAGAGAGCTGGACCCGAGGAGTGGGACAGCTATCAATGGTAGAATGTCCAGGAGCAAGCCTTGAGGAGCAGGGAAGCTCAGGGTGAGCTGAGGATAAGTGAGCATGGCCCGAGGAATGGGAAGCGTGAACAGTCTTAAATATAATGGTGCAATCCTGAGTAAGGCTAGCTGAGGACTCACAAGTTGCTGCAGTAGTTCCCAAGGAGAGCTGAGAGATAGAGCAGGAAGCCAGTTGAGACCCAAGAGGCATGGAGCCAGCCTGAGGAGTGGGGTAAGCCAGGGAGCAAGTCCCTGAAAAGCACACACTGACCCCTGAGGAGCAGGTGCCAGACAGGGTCCACAGAGTAGGCAGGAGTGGCATCTCAGGAACAAGAGGCAGGCATAGGGCTCCTATGGACCTTGTTGCCAAATCAGCTTGCTGGGGTCGAAGAGACTCTTTATGACTCTTTAATCAACTATTTATACCACTATAGGAGGATCATCTAGTAACTCGAGGTGAGGTTTTGATGGTGGTCTAGGGTTTGGGGGCCAGTTTTACATGCACAGTCAGATGCGTGAATAGCACAGTACATATCAGTGAACATTTGAAGTGATTTGGAATGAGGAAAGATTCACAAAGATTGAAGGCTTGAACAATCTACATCCACCTTTAAAAAAAGACTTAAGACCTGGTTGTACAATCAAGCCTTCCCCTAACTCAATCATCCAAACACATATCTCAAGGGTAGACCCTGCCTTCAGCATATCTACAAGATTTCCTCCAGCACTAATAAACCACCCGCAGTAACTCACTCTCCCAGTGAACTTCACTACAGTTGGCTTTAAGCCCAGCCAAGTTAGTCCCCATGATTATACACATTGTTTCTCCAAGTTCTTTGTATCCAAATTTGTACTCTCCCCGTTCATTGTAAGACATTATCCAAGTTTATTCACCCTGTTCTTTGTAAGACATTATAATTGTCACTGTAATTGTTGGAATGTAAACCGAAGTGATTAGAAATTCTGTTACCTGAACCTCGGTATATAAAAGTGTTAAATAAATAAATAAATAAATAAATAAATAAAATAAGATGAGATTTCTACAATGTACACTTGCCCTAGCTTGATGCACTCTCTACTCTCTACTCTCCATCATGAATCCTGTTTTAGCATAATCATACAGCTTAACACCAGGAAAAAAGGTGTAATTATATCCGGCATTAAAATGTGCAATAACGGGCATTATGCTATCACACGCAACGTTAAACACCCCTTATTTCATAAACCCCACCCAAACTCCTCCCCTTTGACTAAATGTTTATTAATTTGCATTCACCCCTTGCGATGCGAAAATTAATGCATGCGTTAGGGTCCTAACGCCCGTGATAATGCCCTAACGCATTTTGATGAATGACCATGTAATATTAGGTTTAAGGATCAATTTCCCTAAACTGTTGGTCAAGTGGCTGGTAAGGTAAATGAGTACCAGAACTTCACTGTAAGAGCTCTACTGATAAAAATGATATAGGGTGCAGTATTTCAAAACAGCATCTCCCACCCAGTGTGAGAATGTTACCCTAATATTAGGAAACAAATCAAATACTGGAACAGACTAGTGCTGAGTTTAACATTCAGAATTGTGAGTGTACTAAGAAAAAAAACCAGATATAAGTGCAGTGGTGTGATATCATATCTGTACTACAGAGAAGAGTATAAAGTTAGGGATGTGAATCGTTTTTTAACGATTAAAATTATCGTCCGATAATTTTAATATCGTCTTAAATCGTTATAGAACACGATACAATAGAAATTCTAACGATTTATCGTTAAAAATCGTTAAATCGTGTTAGTGCGCACTAACTCCCGTTAGTACACAGTGCCCTATCCCTATTAATACCAGGAGTGTTGTGATCTTCCTGCACACAGTGCCCTATCCCTATTAATACCAGGAGTGTTGTGATCTTCCTGCATGCAGTGCCCTATCCCTGATACCGGGATGTGTGCAAGAAGATCCCAACACCCCCGGTATCAGGAATAGGGCACTGTGTGCAGGAAGATCACAACACCCCTGGTATTAGGGATAGGGCACTGTGTGCAGGAAGATCACAACACTCCTGGTATTAATAGGGATAGGGCACTGTGTACATGAAGATCACAACACCCCTGGTGCCAGGGATAGGGCACTGTGTGCAGGAAGATCACAACACCCCTGGTGTCAGGGTTAGGGCACTGTGTGCAGGAAGATCACAACACTCCTGGTATTAATAGGGATAGGGCACTGTGTGCAGGAAGATCACAACACCCCTGGTGCCAGGGTTAGGGCACTGTGTGCAGGAAGATCACAACACTCCTGGTATTAATAGGGATAGGGCACTGTGTGCAGGAAGATCACAACACCCCTGGTGCCAGGGTTAGGGCACTGTGTGCAGGAAGATCACAACACTCCTGGTATTAATAGGGATAGGGCACTGTGTGCAGGAAGATCACAACAACCCTGGTGCCAGGGTTAGGGCACTGTGTGCAGGAAGATCACAACACTCCTGGTATTAATAGGGATAGGGCACTGTGTGCAGGAAGATCACAACACCCCTGGTGCCAGGGTTAGGGCACTGTGTGCAGGAAGATCACAACACTCCTGGTATTAATAGGGATAGGGCACTGTGTGCAGGAAGATCACAACAGCCCTGGTGCCAGGGTTAGGGCACTGTGTGCAGGAAGATCACAACACTCCTGGTATTAATAGGGATAGGGCACTGTGTGCAGGAAGATCACAATACCCCTGGTATCAGGGTTAGGGCACAAGTTCTAGTCACATTGACTGATCACATTACTTGTTTTGTCAAGCTACCAACTGTTTCCATTTCCCATCCCCCATATACTGTCAGTGGGAAGCTTGGTAACATGAATAAATAAGAGGGCAGCCAATAGGAATACATATTCATTCCTAAACTGACCTTAACTGACCTGAAAGTGTCAAATTGTATCATTTTCAGTTAGTGCGCACTAACTCGAGTTAGTGCGCACTAATCGGAAAAAACGATTTTTAACGATTTTTTAACTAAAAAATCGTGCCTAACACGATTTTCTTGCCCTGCCACACGATTTCTATCGTTAAGACGATATGGAAAACGATTCACATCTCTAAAAGCTATAGTCTAATCCTAAGAGGGTTATAGAAACTGACTCAGCCTTATATTATTTAAATACCTGGTCTTGAAAACAGTGACCTGTGTAAGTATGTGAGTACAAAGAGAGAAAGATAGGGCCTCATTTTCCAAAGCTATCCCAGGCTTGATGGACTCTCTACCTGGATAACAACAAGCTAGGTGGAGAGAACATTGCACAAATCTCATCTTGGAGTGAGTTTCCTCACTCCGTAGGTCATCAAATCTTCACAAGAGACCACTGTTCTGTTCGTAAGTCTCACGTTGAATGTGAAAGTGGCCCCTAACCCCCTACACCTCGAGTTACTAGGTGGGCCTCCCATAGGGATACAAATACCTGTTTAGGGAGGAGGCACTATGACAAGGTGCTCTCTCTCTCTCTCTCTCTCTCTCTCTCTCTCTCTCTCTCTCCCCACACACAATAAATCCTCCCTACTTTACATTTGCTCCACCCCAACTCCACCCCCTGAATACAAAATTAAAAATTCGCAAATCGCGTTAACTGCTGTTAACGCAATTTGCAGAATTATCACACGAGGTAACTCCTTGGAAAATGAGGCCCAAAATAAGTTGCGTACACTGGCCAGCTGCTGACCTGCGGGACAGCGCAAAATGGTGCTGACCCAGCCGGCACCCACTCTGCCCCCTAGTCCAAGCAGACCCCGCCCCCAGCTTGCCCCTTTTTGATCTGCATGTACCGGCAGATACGTGCTTAGCCAGGCCATTTTGAAACTGCACTCGGTACGCGCTCGGCCAAGCATATCTGCCGGGATTTCCATGAACCAGCATTTTAAAATTGACCTTTTAGTTATTTTGTCCAGACATTCCCATAACTGATAAATTTTATTTGTATCACCTTGTATCACCTTGTTGTAAATTGCTCTGAATAAACATATCATATCAATACCAATATATAAATAAGTAAACACATAAATATTCCATTCACAATTGCAAACAGGAGACATTCATTAGTTTTAGGATTGACTGCTAAAATAGTTTAAGGAATTCCAGTGCAAATTAGATTACCGTAATGACTATGGATGAAATACAATTTCTTCATTCATTAAGGGAAAAAGTTCAGGAAATGACTCTTGCAATGTTCATCTCACATCACTCTTTTGGGTTAAGTTTTCCATGCTGCTTTTCTATAACCTCGGCAGAAAACCATTTCTTTTGTGAATTTTATTCCTTTGTCTGTGAATACTATAATTTAAGCTAATGCACAGAATCTATTATTCAAACAAATTTGTTCTCCTGACAGCTAATCATTAAAAGAGGCCTTTTCTGGCTTACTCTAGTTTTCTCACAATTATGGAGCTGTCACCTTTAACTGAAAATAATGAGTAACACTGCGGGCCTATAATTGTCATTACCATGTGTATTCATTGGGTATATGTTTATCATTCTACATTGCTGCCTGGTAAACAGCCTGCTGCAATATGTACACATCAATTGATGCTAAATTACAATGAATTCCTATAGTATAGCATTGACTATTGACACAGTAAATGAAATTTCCAGCCCAGTGTGTGCAGTACATGTACTTGCAATACATTTTTAATATGCTTGATATTATATGTACAATGCTGTTAAAACAAATAAAAGGACTGCATTTGATTCAATGTGTAATAAAGGGCCACGTGGAAGACCTATGGAGGGATAGGGAAAACTCCAAGTAAGAATCCAAACGTATCAGGCGCAAGGGAATCATGCCAGATCAATACTGTTTTCCTGCAAATTTTTATTAGCACTAAGTTTTAATTAGGGAAGTGTGCCTTGGTATAGTTTATTTCGATCTTGCTAAAACTTATGAAGAAACCGAAGATAGGGTATGAAGCTACAATTTTTAATTAGGTAAGGAACTAGATGGTCATAATTAATAAAAAATATTCCAGTTGGAAGAAGGGATCAGTATCTGGACTACTATTACTATTCATTATTTTTGTTTATTAATGAGTGTAGGAAAGAATATGAAGCAATCTTGCCAGTTTGCAGATGATGCTAGTCTTTGTCACTTTCTAAATCAAGGGACAAGATGTCTCCATCCACTGTATATATCCCTTGTCAGTGTTTATTTTTGAATATAAGATGTAGTTCAATGCAACCATCTTCAAGATGAATATCTCATTATAGCCTACTTCTTCAAAGATAAAATAGATAAATTACTGAATAACCTAGATGGAACTAAACAACAGGTTATTACCCTCTGTGAAAAAGACATTCCTAAATGGTCAAACTTTGAAGACATTTTTGTTAATCTATGTGGACCCTTGAGCCGGTTGAAGGTAGATGGAACTACTAAAGGAATATCCCTTAGAATTACCTACAGCCAGATTGTGGACAATACTAATAGCTTAGACAGGAACTTCACCTTACTAACCCACGTTCCCTGCAGGTTGAACCTTTGAGTACCAGAGCCAGTAGGACGTACCAGAAAGTCTTTTAGCAGAAAAGAGACCAGAAAAGATCTAAGTCAAGATTGATGATATTAGGGTTAATAGTAGTCAGATGATCCAGGCAGATGGTTAAGGCATAAATCACTGAGGTAGCTATGACTCCAGTTGTAACCATAGAAGATTGAACTTTATTCTTTTAAAAATTCAACCAAAAATACAGTCCAGAGAAATACACGCTTACTGAGACCACAGGCAATGAAACTGAAAGGAAAAAAACACAGCAGAACAAAATAATAAAAACAAGAATCCACCGGAGAAAACCCTGACAGTTGCTTACTCTAAGAAGACTCATTGCCAAAGCAACCAGAGACGCTGACAACAGCCTTACCCAACCCCCACGTGATGACATCATCTGGAACATGATGACATCGTCAGCTGCTGCTCGAGCATGCGTCCAGTAAAAAAGATCCACAGGCACCCCCCCTTTTATGCCCCCTCCGAGAAGGATTTGGTTTGTCAGGGTTTTCCCAATTAAACTGAAAGAGTAGAGTCTTATCTAATATATTAGACACTGGTTCCCAAGAGTTCTCCTCTGTACCATAACCTTGCCAGGAGATTAAATATTCCCAACATCTGTGATAGAACCAGATGTCTAATATATCCTGAACATGATAAATAGAGTCATCATTTGCAACTTCTTCTAGCAGTTCAGGAGGTCTTCGATGAAATGCTGATGTAATTAAAGGTTTTAACAAAGATACATGGAAGGTATTGTGAATCTTTAACGTGGTAGGTAACGATAACCTGTATGAGACTGGTCCTATGTGTTCTTTATAGAGAATAGTCTGATGTATTTGGGTGCCAAACGCACAGAGAGTATTCTTAACCGGATATGATGAGTAGTTAGCCACACTCGGTCTCCAGGTTTGAAGAGCGGAGCTTGCCGATGATGTTTATCAATGGTGTTTTTCGCTGTCTTAGCCGCTTGTCGGAGGTGAATTTATGTTGTATTCCACAAAGTGTGAAGTTGTTGAGCTATGTGTTGTGCTGCTGGTGAATGTAGAACTAGAGGTAATGGCAATGGAGGAGTTGGTAGTGTTATGACCGCCGGCCGCGGCAGACCGCAACCAGGGCCGGTCACTTACCGAAGCAGCGGGGCCAGCCGCCGATGCTGAGGCCGGCGTTGGCAGGTCGTCTCCGCAGCAGTGCTGCTGCCTTCCAACATGGCCGTGGCATCCTCTCTGCGTGGCTAAGCCCCGCTCCCTGAAGCTTCCTAGGGCTGCGCGGGCAGCAAGAACCTGGATTTAAAGGAACCCCTACAGGAAGTAAGGGGGTTCCTTCCTGCAGGCTCCATCTTCAGGGAACTATTTAAGGCAAGGTCTGAGCCTTCAGACCTTGCCTTGGCTTCGTGGCTCTGGTGATCGTTCCTGTTAGTGGTTCCTGATTTGTTCCTCCGTGTGTGACTCCTGGATTGGCTGCCGTTCCTGCCTGGCTCTCGACCCCTGGACTGGTTGCGGAATATTCTGGCTCTTGATCCCTGGACTGGCTGTGGAGTTTTCTGGCTCTTGTTCCCTGGACTGGCTGTGGTATCTTCTGCTCTCACGACCTGCTGGAGGCGCCAGCTTCTGCTCTCACGACCTGCTGGAGGCGCCAGCTTCTACTCTTACAACCTGCTGGAGGTGCGAGCTTCTGTTCTCACGACCTGCTAGAGGCGCCAGCTATCTGGATTACATGACCGGCAGGAGGCGCCTGCATCCAGATCTTCATTGTTCACCTTGTGATTGGCCTCGCCTTCTGACGGTTGGACTTTCGTTCATCGCCGGACCAAGGGTTCACCTTTCCAGTCAGAACAGTAAGCCAAGGCCATGGACCCGGCAGAGGCCTCCGCACTCAGAGCATTCCTGGTTTGGCTCAGAAGCTCATGGAACAACAGAGTATGTTAGAATCCATGGCAGCCTCCATAGAACGACTTAATGCTCGGCTAGACGCTGTAGTCGCAACACATTCCAGCCCTCCGGCTCCTACTCCTCCGCCGGTACCAGTTCCGCCTGTTACACAAGGTTACAATCCGCCAGTTCTTCCACTACCCGCTCCACCTCGATATGCTGGGGATCCTCGTCTATGCTTAGGATTTCTGGATCAGTGCGGCATGCATTTCCATCTGCAAAGAACCCTGTTTCCGGACGATATAACCAAAACCACCTATATTCTATCTTTACTTGAAGGTAAAGCTCTGGCCTGGGCCTCTCCACTTTGGCAGCGCTCGGATCCAGTATTGCAGGATCTACCACGATTTCTCGAATTGTTTCGAACAGCGTTTGAGGAACCAGGGAAGCAAGCAGCTGCTGGTTCTGACCTTCTTCATCTCTGTCAAGGAGGGTGATCCCTTACGGATTATAACATTGAGTTTCGGACTCTGGCCATGGAACTCCATTGGGAGGAACCAGTCCTGCGAACAATTTACCTGGATGGACTATCTGCCAGAATTAAAGATGAGCTAGCCGCTCGTGAACCTCCATCCTCCTTAGATGCTATAATAGAAATGGCAACCAGAATTGACAGACGGCTACAAGAAAGGGCCCGGGAGGTGCAAGGATCACATAGGTGCCCGGCTATTCCTTATGTCCCGCCTCCCACCTCCACTACTTCACGAGAGTCTTCTGTTTTTGAGGGACCTGTTACAGAACCTATGAAATTAGGCCGGGGACCTTTAACTCCCGAAGAACGTCTGAGACGTCGCAAGGCAGGCCTTTGCCTCTATTGCGGAGGATCCGGCCATCGTATAGCCACCCGCTCAATTCGGCCGAGAAACTCCAAAGCCTAGGGTGCTCAGGGGGAGTCACCCTAGGTCTCGTATCCCCATCTCCCCCACTCACCGTACAAGTCACTCTCGATATCAATGTATATGAGTTTACCACTTTGGCCTTAATAGACTCTGGTGGAGAGTTCATTTTACAAGAACTAGTGGATCAACTCCAGATTCCTACTCGTCTCTGTTCCACACCTTTGATCATCTCTTCTATCCATGGCGAACCATTACCAGGGAAAATAACGCATCACACGGAACCTATAAACTGCCATATTGCGCCCAACCATACAGAACAAATCACCTTCTACATCCTCAGCAAAGCCATTCACCCAGTAGTTCTCGGTATTCCCTGGCTGCAACGTCACAATCCACAATTTGACTGGACGTCTTTAAGACTTACTCAATGGGGACCAGGATGCCATGGGACCAGCTTACGGAGACTTACTCCCGATTCTGGTTTCGTCTGCACCTCTGTTCTGCGAAAGCTACCCCCTCAATACGAACAATTCGCAGACGTTTTCTCCAAGGAGGCCGCGGATACCTTACCCCCGCATCGAGAATTTGACTGCGCTATTAGATTGGTTCCAGGATCCACACCACCTCGAGGGAGAGTGTATCCTTTATCTGTCGCGGAGACGTGGGCAATGTCTGAATACATCCAGGACAATCTACAGAAGGGGTTTATCCGTCAATCCACCTCTCCTGCGGGGGCCGGATTTTTCTTTGTTGAAAAGAAGGATGGGACTTTACGCCCTTGCATTGATTTTCGTGGACTCAACGCTATCACCATCAAGGATCGTTATCCCCTACCTCTTATTGCGGAGCTGTTTGATCGTCTGCAAGGAGCCCAAATATTTTCCAAATTGGACCTGCGAGGGGCTTATAACCTAGTTCGGATTTGGGAGGGAGACGAGTGGAAGACGGCATTCAACACCAGAGATGGACATTATGAATATCTAGTTATGCCCTTTGGATTAACTAATGCTCCTGCTGTCTTTCAACACTTTATTAACGAGATTTTTAGAGACATTATATATCTGTGTGATTGTTTATCTCAATGATATTTTGATCTTTTCCAGGGACCTACAGATGCAATGTAGGTCCCTGGAACCTACATTGCGTAACCTGGAACATGTTACGCAAGTTTTGCAGCGCTTAAGGGAACATTGATTATATGCCAAACTGGAGAAATGCATCTTTGAAGCTGAGTCATTACCTTTTTTAGGATATATTATATCCAAACAAGGTTTCCTAATGGACCCGACCAAAGTGAAATGTATACAAGAATGGCCTCAACCCAATGGTCTACGAGCACTCCAATGTTTTCTAGGTTTTGCTATTACCGTCATTTTATCAAGAATTTTTCCAAACTGGCCGCACCACTATCTGCACTTACACGAAAGGGAGTTAATATTAAAATCTGGCCAGTAGAAGCATTAGAAGCTTTCCAAACTCTCAAGGATGCTTTCCTACGACAACCCTGTCTCCGCCATCCGGATCCCAGACGTCCGTTCACGGTGGAGGTGGATGCTTCTACAGAGGGGGTTGGAGCAGTTCTGAGCCAGAACGATGCAGCAGGGAAATCCCACCCTTGCTCTTATTTTTCAAAGAAATTTTCACCTGCGGAACGTAACTATTCCATTGGCGATAAAGAATTGTTAGCCATCAAACTTGCATTTGAGGAGTGGCGAAAGTGGTTAGAGGGGGCTCAACATCGTATCACAGTTTTTATGGACCATAAAAACCTGATATATTTACAACAAGCCCACCGCCTGAACCCACGTCAAGCCTGCTGAGCGTTATTTTTTACGCGTTTCGACTTCGAGTTAAGGTATCGACCAGCAAGCAAGAATATCAAAGCTGATGCATTATCACGATCATTTATCACTGAAGACGCAGAAGAACCTTTACAGTACATTATTGACCCTGCCTGTATCATTCTTTCTGCGACTTTCACGGTTCCAGTCGGCAAGACAGTGGTACCCAAGAGACTCCGCAATAAAGTATTGAAATGAGGGCATGATTCTCAGTTGGCCGGGCACCCTGGACGTAGACGAACGCAGGATCTGCTTCAACAACACTACTGGTGGCCTGGGATGCGCAAGGACATTCGTGCATATGACGATGACTCTTGCCCTGTTTGTGCGCAGCACAAGAACCCTACAGGGAAGCCTTGGGATCAGTTGCAACCACTTCCAACGCCCACAAGACCATGGACACACATCTCCACCGACTTTATTGTTGACCATCCAGCCTCCGAAGGTCATATGGTAATATGGGTAGTAGTCGATCGATTCTCTAAGATGGCTCACTTTACACCACTGCCCGCCCTTCCCTCCGCTCCCCGATTGGCGCAATTATTTATGTCACACTTTTTCGCCTCCACGGAATACCCCAGCACATCACGTCTGATCGTGGGTCACAATTCACGGCTCAATATTGGCGAAACCTCTGTACCAAGTTTCACATTGCGCTGGACTTCACCACTGCCTTTCACCCTCAGGCCTACGGGCAGGCAGAGAGAACTAATTGAGCTCTGAAACAATTCCTGTGCTCCTATGTCAATGCCCGACAGGATGATTGGGCGGCTTTGCTGCCCTGGGCGGAATTTTCCCGTAATTTCCATTCCTGTACTTCGACTGGGGCCTCTCCATTTCAAATTGTTTTCGGTTACCAACCTGCTCCACCAGTACCGCTACCTCTGCCTGCTCCTCTCCGGCGGCCCAGCTCACTGCCACCCACTTTAAACAACTTTAGACACATACTCAACGAATGTTACAGAAAGCGGCACAGACTGCTAAGAGATTCGCCGATCGACATCGGAGACCAGCACCACGTTTTTGTCCTGGAGATAAGGTCTGGCTCAGCACCAGAAATATCCGTTTACGGGTTCCCTCGATGCGCTTGGCTCCTCGGTACATTGGGCCTTTCCCGGTGATCAAACAATTGGGTCCAGTGACTTATCGATTATGCCTCCAGGCTACTCTACGCATCTACAACTCATTTCATGTTTCTCTCTTGAAGCTATTACTCCTCAATTGGCCTTCTCGGAAGGTTCTTGTTTCTTCTCCACTGAGGGCAGAAGAAGATACTACTTATCAAGTTCGGGAGGTTCTTGATGTTTGCAGACGAGGGCATAAATGGGAGTATATTCTGGCTTGGGAGGGATTCGGCCCAGAGGAGAATTCTTGGGAGCCTGCTACGAACATCTTGGATAAAGATCTTCTCAAGAATTTCCACATCAGTCACCCTGGGAAGCCCAAGCCTTCTAGGGGGAGGCCTAAAGGAGGGGGTACTGTTATGACCGCCGGCCGTGGCAGACCGCGACCGGGGCCGGTCACTCACCGAAGCAGCGGGGCCAGCCGCCGACGCTGAGGCCGGCATCGGCAGGTCGTCCCTGTGGCAGTGCTGCTGCCTTCCAACATGGCCGCGGCGTCCTCTCTGCGCGGCTAAGCCCCGCCCCCTGAATCTTCCTAGGGCCGCGCAGGCAGCAAGAACCTGGATTTAAAGGAACCCCTACAGGAAGTAAGGGGTGTTCCCTCCTGCAGGCTCCATCTTCGGGGAACTAGTTAAGGCAAGGTCTGAGCCTTCAGACCTTGCCTTGGCTTCGTGGCTCTGGTGATCGTTCCTGTTCGTGGTTCCTGATTTGTTCCTCCTTGTGTGACTCCTGGATTGGCTGCCGTTCCTGCCTGGCCTGGCCTGGACTGGTTGCGGAATATTCTGGCTCTTGATCCCTGGACTGGCTGTGGTACCTTCTGGCTCTCGACCCCTGGACTGGCTGTGGAGTTTTCTGGCTCTTGTTCCCTGGACTGGCTGTGGGACTTTCTGGCTCTCTACCCCTGGACTGGCTGCGAAGGATTCTGGCTCTTGTTCCCTGGACTGGCTGTGGTATCTTCTGCTCTCACGACCTGCTGGAGGCACCAGCTTCTGCTCACGACCTGCTGGAGGCGCCAGCTTCTACTCTTACAACCTGCTGGAGGTGCGAGCTTCTGTTCTCATGACCTGCTGGAGGAGCCAGCTATCTGGATTACATGACCTGCAGGAGGCACCTGCATCCAGATCTTCATTGTTCACCTTGTGATTGGCCTCGCCTTCCAACGGTTGGACTTACGTTCATCGCTGGACCAAGGGTTCACCTTTCCAGTCAGAACAGGTTGTTTTCCTGAGACAATTTGAAATGGTGATTTCCCAGTTGCAGAATGAACGTGATGATTATATGAAAACTCTGCCCAAGGCAAAAGGGGCGCCCAGTCATTTTGTCGTTGGTTTACAAATGATCTGAGATAGGCTTTAAGTGTTTGATTGGCACGTTCAGCTTGCCCATTCCCTTACAGATGGAATGCTGAAGTAAAATCTAATTTAACTCCGAAGCTTTTACAGAGAGCTCGCCAGTATTTAGCAGTAAATTGTGAGTCTCGATCAGATGCAATATGCTGAGGTAATCCATGAAAATGGAAGATGTGTTGAGTAAATAGCTGAGCAAGTTCAGGAGTGGTGGGCAATTTTGGTAAACTCACAAAGTGAGCCATCTTTGAAAAACAATCAATAGTAACCCACATTACTTGCTTCCCTTCGGATACTGGTAGATCTACTATGAAACCAGTAGAAATATGTGTCCATGGTTTTTCAGGAATAGGAAGAGGTTGTAATAATCCCCAAGGGCGACCAGGAAGAGGCTTTTGCTGAGCGCACATCAGGCAGGAACTAACATAAGCTTGGACATCTTGTTTAACATGAGGCCACCAATAATATCAAGTTAATAGTTCAAATGTTCGGTTCTTGCCCGGATGTCCAGCTGATAATGAGTCATGAGCCCATGATACTACTTTCGCTCTGAGATGAAGTGGAACCACAGTTTTGCCAGTTGGAACCACATTGGTCACAGCCAGATGTCCTTGAGCTGGATCTAAGATGTGTTGAGGCATTGCAAGAGTATCCTCAACCTCAAAAACATGCGAGAGAGAGTATCAGCTTGAGTATTCTTTGAGGCTGGTTAATATCGAATAGAGAATTTGAATCAGCTGAAGAAAAGGGAGCAGCATGCTTGCCGAGGATTTAATCGCTGTGCTTGACACACGTACTCCAGGTTTTTATGCTCGGTGTATACAGTTATTTCATGTTGGGCCCCCTCCAACCACTGATGCCACTCTTCAAAAGCCATCTTCATAGCAAGTAATTCCTGTTACAATTCTGCCTTTGGGCAGCATCTCCTCCTTCTTTTCTACCACCTTCTGCAGCCTGGAGGCTGCCGACATTTTTGCCACCGCGGCACGGAGGCCGCTGACATCCTTCCTTCACGGCAGGAGCTGCGTTGCTGTAGCAATGCAGTCCGAAGACCGCTGACACACTTCCCAAGTGACCCAGAGGCTGCCAACAGCTCATTTGTGTGGCCGGAGCCATGCTGCCACCTTAGCGGCACGGAGGCCACTGACCCTCTCTTCTCATGGCTGGAGCTGTGTTGCTATTTTTTATGCTCAAAAATCACAATAAAGTCACAAATATACTATGGTACTTTTCAATTAGGTATACCCTCATTTATGGGCTAATGCACACTTCCGCCCATCGGCGTTTTTTGCTTTCAGGTACAACTGCCAACTTGGCTGCCCATTTAAAGTACGATCATAGGGTTACCCATTTTTTTAAAGAAAAGTCCATATATTTACGCCGCATAGATTAAGCGCTGTATGGAGAAATTTTTTTTCTTTTTTTACCGCCTTTTTGGGCTTATTTTCTTTTTTCCTTTTTTCAAATTTACGAACAAGTCTCTTTTTTTCAATTTTTTGTTAGAAAGAGTGAATCCACTTATCTTTTCAGTGGACTAGCAGTAGTCCCGAAAGCTCAACTGCACGCCGCTTTGCTAGCTTGCCCCGCTCTGCTAGCTTGCCCGACACCGCTGGTGTTTCGAAGTAAATTCTTCGTCAGGGGCTTCAATACTGAAAGGATGAAACAGTGCACGTTATCACAACCTTTTAAAACATTAAAATCTCTTTTTGAAAAACAGAGACTTACTGCATTTAGAGGATCAGTCAGAATATGCGGCTACTGTGGATCCGCCATTTTGACGCTTTCTTTTTAAAGACGTGCTCGAATTCAAAATAAGCCAATCAGGAAGCTCTTACTTCAGAGAACAACTGAGCTATTAGAATGTCCCTTTAAATCAACGAAGACCACTCAATGGCATCATTCATTCCCCGCGGCGATTCCGACTGTAATTTAAAGATCCAATGTTGTTCTTTATAATTAAGGGTAGAATGCAAATCTCCTTTTCTAACTGTTTGTGGAACCATTTCTAAGATGGTCCATTTTAATTCAGTAAATTTATGACCTTTTAGAATACAGTGTTTCACCATCGGGGCTTCAAGATTTTTGGTGTTCAGTCTGCTCCTGTGTTCTCTGAGTCGTACTCTGACCGGCCTAGATGTTCTTCCAACATACAGCATTGGGCAGTCACATTGGATAACGTATACCACTTGATGGGAATTACAATCGGTAACAAACTTTTTCTTATGTATAATATCAGTGCATGGATCTCTCCAAATATCTCCAGTGATTGACAGATCACACATATCACATTTTCCACAGATGGAGTGGGAACCAACTAGATCAGGTTTCGTGGTGGGAGGCAATGCCGCTCTCACTATATGATTTTTAATATTTAATCCCCTTTGAAAGGAAATTAGAGGAAACTCTTGAAAAATGGTATGTAATTGTAAAACATGCCAATGTGCATGTATACTCTCCACTATATCCCCAGCTTTATCGGTGTATTGTAACACACATACATTTTGTGGAGTTGTTGTCTTCTCCCGATATGTTAATAATGCATCTCTTGAAGAATATCTTGCTCTTTTGTAGGCTGATTTCACTACATTCAGTGGGTATCCTCTTTCAAAAAAACGTTGCGCTAAATCATATGCTTGAACTTTGAAATCTTTCAAAGATGAACAGATTCGACGTATTCGAAAGAATTGCCCAACTGGAAGGCCGTTCTTAAATGCCCTGGGATGAAAACTTTGAAATCGTAAAAAATTATTTTTATCTATTTCTTTACGATACAAAGTTGTTTCAATTGTTATCCCATTTTTAATTACCAATATATCTAAAAAAGGCAATTGTTGATTTGATGTTATTGAAGTGAATTTTAAATCTTCATCAATTGTGTTTAACCACGATAAAAATATTTGTAATTGAGATGTGTCTGATTTCCAAATAAAAAGGAGGTCATCAATATATCGGATCCACAAACATGTTTCCTGAAAATGTGGAGATTTATAAATGATGTTTGTTTCCAGTTTATTCATAACTAAATTTGCAACTGTGGGTGCCACTGATGACCCCATGGCAATACCATGGATTTGGAGAAAAAAATTTCCATTAAAGAAAAAATAATTTTGCTTCAACACCAATATTGTCAATTGTAAAAGAAAGGATGCCGGAATGCGATATTTATGCATTATTAAAGTTTCATTTATAACATCAATTGCTACTTCATGTGACACATTCGTATACAAGGAGATCACATCCATTGACACAAGTTGCACTGAAGACGATGGTAATTTCATCTCAGACAATTTTTTCAAAACTTGAGTAGTATCTTGGACGAATGATTGAGTTTTTTTCACAAATGGTTGTAAGAATTTATCTAACATAATCGCCAGTGGTTCCAATAAAGAACCGTTACTGGAAATTATTGGTCTTAGAGGAGGGTTTTTAAGAGTTTTATGAACTTTTGGCACACCATAAAGTAATGGTATTCTTGGGTACTGGACACAAAGAAATTGCCTTTCTTTTTTTGTCAGAAATGGTGTTTTAGTTTCTGCCAATATAAATTGGATCTGATCTTGTATTTGTAATGTCGGATCCTCTTCTAACACTTGATAGTATTTGGAGTCATTTAATTGCATTTGGAGACTTTGTACATATTCACTAGTATCCTGGATGACGGTACTCCCACCCTTGTCGGCTGGTTTAATTGTAATCTGGGCATTATTTGACAATGACTTCAATGCTGTTTTCATTCGAGTTGAAACATTAACAAATTTATCAGAATTTGATTTTTCAATTCTCTGCAAATCCTGAAGAACCAGATCACGGAAAGTAACTAAATGATGGTCTAGGGGACCTGGGGGAACCCATTTTGATTTAGGTCGCACTACCGAAATAACATCTGATGGTATTTGATTCTCTGAACAATATAACTTAATCTGAAGCTTTCTATGCTGTAAGTGGCATGGAGCCACTTACAGCATTCTTATGTGGCTTGGAGGCCACCACCTTCCCTTAGGCCCTCCGGGGATAGAGAGCCTGAAGCCCCAGCCTCTCCTGCGACAAGGAGCCGTTTTTCCTCCTCCTCCTGTGGCTGGGAAAGCTGCCTTCAGCGTCAGGCCTGCTCGGGCCTGCTCCTCCTCCTGTACTCAGCGTTGCAGCCTGGGCGCTGTCCAGGGTCCTGCCCCCTCCTTCTAGGGAGTGAGACTGGCTCGCTTTGCAGCATTTAAAGGTACAGCGAGGGAGGAGGTCCACCCATGATGTCATCTTTGGATCTGCCTCTTCTGCCTATAAAAAGGTCCAGTCTTCACTTCAACCTTGCCTTCGCAAGGAGTCAGTCCTCCCTAGGACTTCTCTGCCATCCAGCTTCTCAAGGCTTATATTCTTCATTGGAATTCCATGTCTGTCTTCATCATCCATGGTCTCACGTCTTCACGCATCCAGACCGTCTTCGTCTTCAGATATCGTCTCATCCTCTCATCCTCCTCCATGATGGACTTTCCTAATCTGCACCTTGGCATTCCCTTGCCTTGTCTTTACTGGCCGTGCAAGGCACGCTCCAGTTTAGGCTTCGTCTGAGTCATTGTTGGATCTCTCCTTTTCTCTACCTGTTTGGGGAACTACGTCCGTGGTCTGCGACCAGCCCTTATCGATTGTGTGGGATGCGTGTCATGGCAGTACCTGTTCAGGATGGGTGACCTTGTGACTCTTCGTGAGATCCTCACGTATCTTGATTCATCCTTTTTAATTCTTAAAGCAACTTCGTCTCCGTGATGCCCTCATGCATTTTGAGTGTTGTCTCATTCCTTTCGTCTTCGTCTGATGTCTTCATCCTTCCATGTTACCGTTGCTAGTAATAGCGGTGGTTATTATCTAAGTCAACTTAATTAACAGCAGGTAATGGACTTCTCGTCCAAGAACTTATCCAATCCTTTTTTAAACACAGCTATACTAACTGCACTAACCACATCCTCTGGCAACAAATTCCAGAGTTTAATTGTGCGTTGAGTGAAAAAGAACTTTCTCCGATTAGTTTTAAATGTGCCATATGCTAACTTCATGGAGTGCCCCCTAGTCTTTCTATTATCCAAAAGAGTAAAAAAACGATTCACATCTACCCGTTCTAGACCTCTCATGATTTTAAACAACTTTATCATATCCCCCCTCAGCCGTCTCTTCTCCAAGCTGAAAAGTCCTAACCTCTTTTGTCTTTCCTCATAGGGGAGCTGTTCCATTCCCTTTATCATTTTGGTAGCCCTTCTCTGTACCTTCTCTATTGCAATTATATCTTTTTTGAGATGCGGCGACCAAAATTGTACACAATATTCAAGGTGCAGTCTCACCATGGAGCGATACAGAGGCATTATGACATTTTTCGTTTTCTAATAATTCCCAACATTCTGCTTGCTTTTTTGACTGCCACAGCACACTGAACCGACGATTTCAATGTGTTATCCACTATGACGCCTAGATCTCTTTCTTGCGTAGTAGCACCTAATATGGAACCTAACATTGTGTAACTATAGCATGGGTTATTTTTCCCTATATGCATCACCTTGCACTTGTCCACATTAAATTTCATCTGACATTTAGATGCCCAATTTTCCAGCTTCACAAGGTCTTCCTGCAATTTATCACAATCTGCTTGTGATTTTACTACTCTGAATAATTTTGTATCATCTGCAAATTTGATTACCTCACTCATCGTATTTCTCTCCAGATCATTTATAAATATATTGAACAGTAAGGGTCCCAATTCATATCCCTGAGGCACTCCACTGCCCACTCCCTTCCACTGAGAAAATTGTCCATTTAATCCTACTCTCTGTTTCCTGTCTTTTAGTCCATTTGCAATCAACGAAAGGACATCGCCACCTATCCCATGACTTTTTACTTTTCCTAGAAGCCTCTCATGAGGAACTTTGTCAAATGCCTTCTGAAAATCTAAGTACACTACATCTACCGGTTCACCCTTATCCACATGTTTATTAACTCCTTCAAAAAAGTGAAGCAGATTTGTGAGGCAAGACTTACCTTGGGTAAAGCCATGCTGACTTTGTTCCATTAAACCATGTCTTTCTATATGTTCTGTGATTTTGATGTTTAGAACACTTTCCACTATTTTTCCTGGCACTGAAGTCATGCTAACCGGTCTGTAATTTCCCGGATCTCCCCTGGAGCCCTTTTTAAATATAGGGGTTACATTAGCTATCCTCCAGTCTTCAGGTACAATGGATGATTTTAATGATAAGTTACAAATTTTTACTAATAGGTCTGAAATTTCATTTTTTAGTTCCTTCAGAACTCTGGGGTGTATACCATCCGGTCCAGGTGATTTACTACTCTTCAGTTTGTCAATCAGGCCTACCACATCTTCTAGGTTCACCATGATTTGATTCAGTCCATTTGAATCATTACCCATGAAAACCTTCTCCATTACGGGTACCTCCCCAACATCCTGTTCAGTAAACACCGAAGCAAAGAAATCATTTAATCTTTCTGCGATGGCCTTATCTTCTCTATGTGCCCTTTTAACCCCTCGATCATCTAACGGTCCAACTGACTCCCTCACGGGCTTTCTGCTTCGGATATATTTTAAAATGTTTTTACTGTGAGTTTTTGCCTCTACAGCCAACTTCTTTTCAAATTCTCTCTTAGCCTATCTTATCAATGTCTTACATTCAACTTGCCAACATTTATGCTTTATCCTATTTTCTTCTGTTGGATCCTTCTTCCAATTTTTGAATGAAGATCTTTTGGCTAAAATAGCTTTTTTCACCTCCCCTTTTAACCATGTCGGTAATTGTTGTGCCTTTTTTCATCGTTCTTAATGTGTGGAATACATCTAGACTGTGCTTCTAGAATGGTATTTTTTAACAATGACCACACCTCTTGGACATTTTTTACTTTTGTAGCTGCTCCTTTCAGTTTTTTTCTAATAATTTTTCTCATTTTATCAAAGTTTCCCTTTTGAAAGTTTAGCACAAGAGCCTTGGATTTGCACACTGTTCCTATTCCAGTCATTAAATCAAATTTGGTCATATTATGATCACTATTGCCAAGTGGCCCCACCACCGTTACCTCTCTCACCAAGTCCTGTGCTCCATTGAGAATTAGATCTAAAATTGCTCCCTCTCTCGTCAGTTCCTGAACCAATTGCTCCATAAAGATATCATTTATTCCATCCAGGAACGTTATCTCTCTAGTGTGTCCCGATGATACATTTACCCAGTCAATATTGGGGTAATTGAAGTCTTGTAGTAATAATTTTTCTTAATGTGCTATTGCTTATGGAGCCATCATAACACCTGCGGGCATACCAGCATATTTCGCTTAAGGTCTTGCCGCTTCAGGTCATATTTAATCATTGGCTCGAGTCCTTTATTCATCTGCGTATTTTTAAATTTTTGTAAATTTTTGTAAAATTCTGTATCGGGGTAATATCTTCCTTAAAGAGACTCAAAGTGTCAAAGGAATTTAGAGCCCAGTCCGACACGCGTTTCGCATCGCTGCATCAGGGACTGAAACAAGTACACTCCGCTTTTATTTTTGACGGATGTAGTTGCCCCATTACTCAATTACTTGCTTGCTTTAACTTTCTGCAAAGGACAAACATCTTAGTTATTTGGTAAGCCGTGCAGCACATATATAGTTTAAAATGTTTGGCACATACCTGGGTAATGCTGAATGGGAAACAACAATGAACTCACCCAACCTTGCCGCCGTTTCCTCTTACTGGCGTCTGAGCAAAGTTGCCGCGAGAGACTCACTGATTTTATGTGATTTTGCATGTGACAGCTGTGTGAAATCAGTCCAATTCAGCTGTGTGTGTGAAATCAGTCCAATTCAGCTGTGTGTATGACGTTTACATAAAATGGACCCACTCTATTTCTTTATTGAGTCCGTTGGGATGCACTGTATTTAATGTAAAAATCCATCGCTGTTCACTTTGACAGAGACGTTGTATTCTGTCACCTCGCCTCCAGTGTTGAGATATTATTTCCAAAACAGTCCATGTGATTTCAGTGAACGTATGTTTGTGTTCCAAAAAATGTGTAACCAATGGCTCCTCAGTTCGTGCCTTTTTTAAGCAGCACTTGTGTTCTGTTAAGCGAATACGTATAGGACGCTTTGTCATGCCCACATAGATTAGTGAGCAGGGGCAGAATATGGCATAAACAACATATGATGTTCTGCACGAAAATTGAGGTAGCAGCACTATGCGTCCTGTTGCAGTGCTTATTGTGGTCTGTGATGATTTTAAAGTGCAGAACGTGCAATTAGCACAATTGTTGACGGTAGTGTGAGAAGTTGGTGACTCACATAAGCTTGAGTGCACGACTTGATCCTTGATATTCCTTCCTCTAGAGTAAGCTAGCCATATAGGCTCTTTAAACATAGGATGAAGATCCTGCAGTATTGACCAGTGTGCTCTAATAGCTCTGCTAATAGAAGGAGACGCGAGTGAATGTCTCATCACCAAGGTCTGCGGGTTTGAATCCAGCAACCTCCTTGGGAGGAACAGATAATCACGGTTGGAGTATAATGCTCAGCGATATGCCCTCTTTACACAGGATACAGGATACCCTTGTTGTAGAAATTGTTCTGCCTGTTGTTTAAATTCTTCCTCTTCAGTGCACAAGCGTTGAATGCGCACGAATTGCCCCACAGGGAGGTTAGACTTGAAAGTATGCGGATGAAAGCTGTCAAATCTAAGAAAATTATTGCGCTCATTCTGCTTCCGGTAGAGAGTGGTGATGATAGTGTCTTCACTTCTAGTTATGAGAATGTCTAGATATGCCACTTGATGTTGGTCATAATTTATTGTGAATTTCAGACATGAGTTCAAATTATTTAACCAGGAATGAAACTCTAGAAGGGATGCAACAGATCCTTGCCAGATTATAAACACGTCATCTATGTATCGTTTCCAGTGTTTAATCTGGACAGACCACTGGTTATGATATATGTGCTGTGATTCAAACGCAGTGACAAATAGATTAGCCACATCCGGAGCCATGGCTGCTCCCATGGCGGTACCACAAGTTTGTAAGTAGAATTTATTCTGAAACATAAAATAATTCTTACTTAATGCTAAATGTAAAAGTTCAATCACAAATGATGTGGGAATGCGTTGAGGGGGCACTCGATTCTTTAATACTGTAGAAATGACTGTCAACAGCTCTTCTTGTGGAATGACTGTATAAAGAGATTTGATGTCCATGGTGACAAGTATGCTATCACTAGATAACGTGACTGTAGAAAGAAATTTCAACATTTTAGACGTGTCTTTGATGTATGAGTCCGCTTGAGAAACATATGGCTGTAGAAGTTTGTCTAAAAAAATGGTTCTAATACTGATTGTTTGGCAGAGACGATTGGTCTCCCGGGGGGGTTTTCTAAGTTTTTGTGAATTTTGGGGACGATATATATCACCGGGATAGTGGGTTGTTTATTAATGAGAAAGTCTCGCTCACTGCTGGTCAAAAATCCCAAGTCATGTCCCCTGTTTACTAGTTGTGTGACTTCCACTAGAATTTCATCAGTCGGATCTGTTTGCAATTCCTGGTAAAATGATGTGTTTGAAAGTTGCCTCTGGATTTCCTCAATGTATGAGGTGAGGCTCATAATAACCACGGCACCCCCTTTGTCCGCTGGTTTAATGATGATATCTTGCCTATCTCGTAGATGTTGGAGTGCCTGATGTTCTTCTTTGGTCAAATTGTAATAACTATGAAATTTTGTTTTTTTCAATTCGTTCCACTTCCTGCATAACCAATTGTTGGAACGTGATGATAGCTGCATCTCCCGGGGGTGGTGGACTCCACTTGGATTTATTTTTGACTATGGAGGTGATTGATGTCGGCGAAGTCTCAAACGGACTGAGTGACAAATAGACTTTACGTTGTAATTGCCTAATGAATTTGTAGAAGTCACAACAAAATTGAAAAGGATCATGACGTTGGGTGGGCACAAAATTTAATCCTTTGTTCAGAACACTCTCTTCAATAGCTGTAATTGGGCACCCTGATATATTAATAACAGCAGATCTTATTTCCATCCTTTTTGGGTCGCTGGAGGGGGATTGTTTGGTTGATGCTGAGACCTTGTTCTTGGACGATTCCAATCTGTGAATTATCTGCACAGCCAGAGCGTACAAATTTTGGTTCCAATGGTTAGTCTGTACTCCTGCTAGTAACGCTGTAGCAGACAAATGCAAGGTGCTGTGCCAGGCAGCAAAGTATCTTAAAACTTCCGAGGTTGTGACACAAAGTTTACCATTAGGATGTAACCATGTTTTTCCTCGTTGGTAACATCCAAGCGATTTCCACTTTTCTAACTCCTCACCGCTCGGTTGTTCATGAAATATATCATTACTCATTGGATAAGGAGTGTGAGTTAATTCTGAACTAAAACGAGTCTGCATAATCATTAAATTTACAGACAGCACCTCAGAGGCTGCTTTATCTGCTAAATCATTACCTTTTGCCTCAAAGTCTGTATGCTCTGTATGTGCAGGTGTCCATACGATTGCAGTCTCAGTACCTATGCCTTCCCTTTTTGATAATATTTTCAATATTTGTTTCCAATCTTGAATATGTTGTAAAGGTTGACCTGTAGCAGTAATCATTCCCCTTCTTTTCCATTTTAGTAAATGATATTGTAAGGCGCTTACCACATATGAACTGTCAGTATATATAGTACAGTGTTCTTTTAGCCCTGTCGACTTTAAAGCAGCTATCACCGCTAACAGTTCGGCTTCCTGTGCAGTCACTCCTTTCTCTGTCTGATATTGTATTTTTGTTATTATTTCTAACTCGGGAGTTACATTTAGTGCTGCAAATGCAGATTGTTGCCCTTTTTGCGCTCCATCAGTAAACCAAATTAATCCTTTCTCAAGAGGACTAAATCGAGTTAACAACAATTCAGGTATATCCTTCCTTTCTACTTCTGACTGTTCTTTGTTTGGAAAAAACCAATCTAATAACTTATTTTGGGCTTTTGTGAGAGGTATGCTTTCTATATCCTGGCCTTTTAGTACTATCTGATATTTACCATATCTGGTGGAAGTTAATGCAGCTGCACTAGTGCTTAGCATATGATGTATGCAATGATCACAGTGCAACACTAATCGGCTGTATGGCATAATTGCTCTCCATTTTCCTACAGCCGCAACAATGGCTGTCAGCAATTTTGGGATTTCAGGTAATGCCATTTCCACCGGGCTATAAGATCCAGATAGGAATGCCACTGCCTGTTTTGGGGTATCTTCTTGATTTACAAAAGCAGCCCATGTATTGCCTATATCTCGAACCCATATATGCACTTTCAATTGGGGGTTGATAGTACCCAAAGGCTCAGCTCGTAATAATGTCTGTAATATATCATGTATACACATTTCATCATCCTTAGTTAAGGCAATTGGTGTGTTGGACATAGTCCCCGCCGGCACTTGTAGATGCCGTAATAAAGGAGAAACACGGGCTGAGTAGCCTGGGATCCATTGCCGGCAATAATTAAAAGTTCCCAGTAATCCACGAAGTTGTTTTAATGTTTGAGGAAGTTCCTGCTTTTGCAATTCTAACAACAAATCTCTAGTAATATGTCTTGTTTTGGATGTTATTACCTGACCTAAAAAGTTTACTTGCGTCTTAGCTAGCACACATTTCTGTCGATTACACTTATATCCAGCTTTGCCTAACACTTGTAATAATTTAAAAGTCCATTCCCAACAGTCCAGTTTATTGTCTGTGGAGAGCAATATATCATCTACATATGTAAACAGAGATACGGATTTGGGCAACTCACTCCTAAACTGTTCCAAATCTTTATTCAATTGTTTAGAGAAAACTGTTGGACTATCGGTAAACCCTTGTGGGAGTCGTGTCCACCGATACGCTTTGTTACCTAATACAAATGAAGTTAAATCACGGGAAGCGGCATGCAAAGGAATGGCAAAAAATGCATTAGACAAATCAATAACTGAATTGAACTTATGTATCGGTTGAGTCTGTAAGAGTGTCAGTGGATTTGCACACACTGGATATTGTGGGATGACTATTTCATTTAAAGCACGTAAATCATGAACAATCCTGACATCATTTTCTCCTTTCGGTACAGGGAACAAAGGAGTGTTATAGGGTGACTCCGATTCTTCAATAATACCATTTTCAAGTAATCTAGTAATTTGTCGCATAGTAGGTTCTATTAATTTTTTGTTAATTGGATACGGGTGTACATAGGGACCTTGCTCATACGGTTCTGTTTTTATCCGGTAAGCAGGAGCTGTTTTTGCCTTACCATAGGGAGCTTCTTCTGTGCTCCATAATTCTGATGGTAAGTTATCCCAATTCCAATCATTAGGAATCTTGTCGTCCTCCTCTTTACTCGTTAGGGCAACCATAGAGAGGATGCTTTTGGATACCGGGATTTTAAAGGTTAATGTCAAACCAAATTGAGAAAGTAAATCTCTACCCAAGAGATTTACGGGGCAATGTTCAGCAATTAGAAATTTCACGGAAGCCTCCCTTCTGCCCTGTGTAGTTTTAATTACCACAGGAGTTAATTCAGTTAAATGTTTTTCACTAGGTTTACCATCAAAACCTATAGTGGTATTTGTTTCACATGATTCTTTGACAGCAATCGGCTTTACACATATAACAGAGGAAGTAGCACCCGTGTCAATTAAAAATTGCATTGGAACCTGTTGCGGACCTACCAATAATTGAACAAATGGCTCCGATGTCTGTAGGAACACAGTATCACCCTGGACGATTCCTTCATTCCCTGCCTTATGTCAGTAACTATCAGGCCCCCACAAAGGATATTGTGAGGGCAACTGCTGTGTGGGCTGTGGCCCGGACTGCCTTGGCTGTCTCTGGTCCGGTGCTGGTGGTTGTCTACATTCGTTTGAATAATGCCCCACCAAATGACAATTCCAACATTGTACATGGGCTCTTCTATCTGGCGATGGTCTATTCCCCCTTCCCTGTGTTGGGCCACGGCCCCCTCTACCTCTTTGCATTCCTCTACCGCGAGGGATATATGGACCATATGCTCCCTGGTATAGTTCTGAGGGTTGTTTCTGCATCACATAACAATCTTGTATACCATCCTGTATATTAGGATCATGTAAGAATTTTTTACTCTGATCATGGCTTTTCGCCTTTTTCTTTTCCTCCAAATCTGCTATTTGTAAGGCCATTAATTTACTGGCTACTTTCAGTTGTTCTTTATGAGGAGTTTGTAACATTTTAGTATGAACTGATGCAAAGTGCAATAATGTTGTCCTTACCTCAGGCCATCCCTTTGTAGATAAAGCCACAACATTGTTCAAATTTGTCTGCATGTTTGCTGGTAAAGTAGCGTAAAATAAATGCAAAAACACAGGAATGTGGGGTTGGACATCAGCATCTTGTCCAGTTTGTGCCTTATATGTATCCATACATTTTGTTAAATGTGATGAAAAATCACCACTACCATCCCATTTTCCTGCTGTAATGGCTGTAAAATCAATTGTAGTGGGATATAAAGTATCCAGAGCTTTTGCTAGATTTATTCTATCTCGTCCTTGGAACGGGCTTCCATCTACAGCAGAAGTAAGTAAGCCAGGACATACGCTAATTACAGACAGCTGTGATAAATTTATACCACATGCTGCACATAGTGCCTTAAAATCACCAATGGCCAGCTGCGTTCCCGCTGTATTGGTATCAACAGCATCTAGCCACATTCTAGCTCCTTTATGAATACTTGGCAATTTCTGAACAATTGTACTGATATCAGTGGGGCTATATGGCTTATATGTAGCTACTAATTGGTTTTGGGCATCTGTTCTTACGAAAACAGGTTGTTGTAATACTCTGTTTCGTGAATCTTTGTGTTGTAATGAACAAGCTATCTGCCCAGTATTTCGCTTTTGCTTTTTTGATCTTGTGAGGGGTGTAATTGATTCATATTCTAGCAATAATTCACTCCAGACTTCACATCCTTTGACCATGAAGTCATGGTGGATAGAGTCAGCACAATGAACAAAAACAGTCGACAGCAAGTCATCAACTTGCTTGGTGTTCACAGGCCCAATATTTGAACACGGGATGCAACACTGCTGTTGTTCACACTCTTGTGTGATCACTTCCCACCAAGGTTTACCATATTTACTTTTATGATCATTGTCTAAAACATCCAGCACCCATTTGATTATTGCTAGATCCTTCTCCTCCTCATTTTGCACAGGTTCTTTTGCCGGAGTTTTATTCTGGTCTACCTTTTCTACCTGGTCTACTTGCTTTAGGGATTCATTTTCTACCTGTACTGCTGTTAAATGTATTCTTCCTGTAATCTCAAACTCATTCCCCGTATCCTGTCCTTGGTCTACATCAGGATTGGGTGGTAACAGTTGAGTCTCTTGTAAAGTCCCGTATCCCATCGGGGCTGGCACCCTAAACTTTTCATCTGTTAATTGCTTCGATACCCCTCGTTCCAGTTTGTCCCCGCTCCCCTTGTATGTATCCAAACTTGGGTACAATGGAGCACTTGGGGTTGCATCATATAAAGGCCTATACCCGGCAGGGATTGGCAGTTGCCAGCTACTCTCTTCTCCTGACTTCATCTCGCCACTCTTTTCTCCTGATTTTATCATTGGACAAGTTACTACATAAGGTGGCGGGTGGGGCTGAGGATCTACTAGTTGATCCCGAGGATCATCCTTTTGTAACCCTTGGTGGTCCTGCACTATTTCATGTTTTGGCTTGACTCCCTTTTTTATTTCTGTATCAGCATAATATAAATCTGCTGTTACTGAAAAAAGTTTCCAGATATGTAAATGTTTCTCCAGACTAGTCTTATTCTTTTTCTTATCTTGTAGGAAATGTTTGAGTGGATACAATCGACTTGGCTGTAAAGAACCCTCTAAAGGCCAAGACAGAAAAGAGTCCTTAGCTGCATATTTTACCCATTTGTCATTTAACTTCTTTATAATTTCCTTTTGAAATGGGAATAGTGCAATAACATATTGAAGTGCCGTACTGTTTTGTTCACTATCAATATATAAGGTAGTATGCTGGGGGATCTTTTTCAGGGTTATGGCGTTAGGCTCACTAATCTCCATATCTGTCATTTTAAAGCTGAGCGTTTTCCTCGAAATCCCGTTCCTCTTGATTAGGCGACGTACGCCCAACTGTACAATATATCCAACAGCCAAGCACAAGGCAAAATAAGCAATTGCAAACAATAGCGACCCAAAGAGATATATAGCATAAATCATCCATTAAACCAAAAATATTAATTCTCATTAATTCTGAGTACTCGTGAACCCTTTATTCACACAGGACCTGATTTCCTTCTCCTCCAAGCACGGTTGATCACTCCGGCTTTAAAGGAGATATCAGGAACGTGAATATATTTCTTACAAAAGGTGTTATATTCAGTGTCACCCTCTATCACGGCCTACTAAAACGATCACAGTCCTGCCGCGGTCGCCATATTGTTTTTTTTCACTCAGTTAACTTATAGTTATATGAAAGAAAGTGACACTGAACAAACAGTCAATCATTAAAACTTCTTAATATAATAAATTTTATTTTTACTATTATGGTGCTGTTTAGGCCGCAAGATGGCCTATACAGGAAGCAAAGTATCTAACACATAAATGGCATAAATCATTAATATAAAAACACCTTACTATACTCACGTTAAGTACAGCACACAATCAAAGTACAGCTTTGCTTAGCTACTTCTGTTTTTCCAACCGTTTTTATAGGTTTCCTTTCTTGCATTGCAAGCTAAAAGCTATTACTCTAAATCAGCTCATGATTGCTCCATACCTTCATTCCAGGTCACATTTTCCTTATCTTTGCCAACAGTCAACATGGCCTAGTTTCTGTTCCCTTATCAATTCCTATGACGCACGTCCTTGCCTTCGCAGAATTATTTTCGTACTCAGAAGCATAGTCTCACTTTCCTGTTATTCACTTTCCCAATTCAGACTTTGAATTGCTGAAACTGGCAGTTCTTTTTGTGCAACTTGTGCAACTTGGTCACTGAGTTCAGGTCAAGTTCTGAGCCAAGGTTTTTCGGCCATCAGCATATTTACATTTCTGCCATCAGCAAATTCACAGGATACAGGATACCCTTGTTGTAGAAATTGTTCTGCCTGTTGTTTAAATTCTTCCTCTTCAGTGCACAAGCGTTGAATGCGCACGAATTGCCCCACAGGGAGGTTAGACTTGAAAGTATGCGGATGAAAGCTGTCAAATCTAAGAAAATTATTGCGCTCATTCTGCTTCCGGTAGAGAGTGGTGATGATAGTGTCTTCACTTCTAGTTATGAGAATGTCTAGATATGCCACTTGATGTTGGTCATAATTTATTGTGAATTTCAGACATGAGTTCAAATTATTTAACCAGGAATGAAACTCTAGAAGGGATGCAACAGATCCTTGCCAGATTATAAACACGTCATCTATGTATCGTTTCCAGTGTTTAATCTGGACAGACCACTGGTTATGATATATGTGCTGTGATTCAAACGCAGTGACAAATAGATTAGCCACATCCGGAGCCATGGCTGCTCCCATGGCGGTACCACAAGTTTGTAAGTAGAATTTATTCTGAAACATAAAATAATTCTTACTTAATGCTAAATGTAAAAGTTCAATCACAAATGATGTGGGAATGCGTTGAGGGGGCACTCGATTCTTTAATACTGTAGAAATGACTGTCAACAGCTCTTCTTGTGGAATGACTGTATAAAGAGATTTGATGTCCATGGTGACAAGTATGCTATCACTAGATAACGTGACTGTAGAAAGAAATTTCAACATTTTAGACGTGTCTTTGATGTATGAGTCCGCTTGAGAAACATATGGCTGTAGAAGTTTGTCTAAAAAAATGGTTCTAATACTGATTGTTTGGCAGAGACGATTGGTCTCCCGGGGGGGTTTTCTAAGTTTTTGTGAATTTTGGGGACGATATATATCACCGGGATAGTGGGTTGTTTATTAATGAGAAAGTCTCGCTCACTGCTGGTCAAAAATCCCAAGTCATGTCCCCTGTTTACTAGTTGTGTGACTTCCACTAGAATTTCATCAGTCGGATCTGTTTGCAATTCCTGGTAAAATGATGTGTTTGAAAGTTGCCTCTGGATTTCCTCAATGTATGAGGTGAGGCTCATAATAACCACGGCACCCCCTTTGTCCGCTGGTTTAATGATGATATCTTGCCTATCTCGTAGATGTTGGAGTGCCTGATGTTCTTCTTTGGTCAAATTGTAATAACTATGAAATTTTGTTTTTTCAATTCGTTCCACTTCCTGCATAACCAATTGTTGGAACGTGATGATAGCTGCATCTCCCGGGGGTGGTGGACTCCACTTGGATTTATTTTTGACTATGGAGGTGATTGATGTCGGCGAAGTCTCAAACGGACTGAGTGACAAATAGACTTTACGTTGTAATTGCCTAATGAATTTGTAGAAGTCACAACAAAATTGAAAAGGATCATGACGTTGGGTGGGCACAAAATTTAATCCTTTGTTCAGAACACTCTCTTCAATAGCTGTAATTGGGCACCCTGATATATTAATAACAGCAGATCTTATTTCCATCCTTTTTGGGTCGCTGGAGGGGGATTGTTTGGTTGATGCTGAGACCTTGTTCTTGGACGATTCCAATCTGCATTGTAATAATTTCGTGACCCCCGTCTTCTCCCTCTGCCTGTTTGTCCCCGTTGAGGGGCTTGTTTGAAGCCGTCCCCCGACAATGTTTCTTCATCACTGCCTGAGGAATGGTCAGATGTATTGAATGTGACTTGTTTGGGTTTTGCAGTACGGTTAAGCCACGGATAAATAGGGCCTTCTTTATAGTCTCCCTCATCTCTGTGGAATTTGTTGATCTTGGCTAATTTTGCATCAGTTTTAAATTTATCCATGTTGCGTTTAAATTCCTGATGAGCATGGTCAAATGCCTCTAGGGTTGCATCCTGCTTCAAGGATTCCAACATGGCCATTGATTGATCCTGTAGTTCCTGCATAATCTTATGGGTTTGTTTGACAATTAGCAACATTAGGTCCATACTACATTTATTCAGAATGAAGGACCATTGTTCCAAGAACTCAGGGTATTCTGTATAAATTTTAGGTTCCTTAACCATCCTGAGCCCTCTGGGAATACGGTGATGTTTTAAGTATTCCACCATGGTGGCTCCATGGAGTTCCGTACGGATTAATCTTTTATGCAACATAGTAATTTCAGACCAACTGGAGACTGATGGAATAGGTTGATCACTTGAAAATAGAGATTCACTTTGCAATGCATCACTAAGTTGGTCCTGAGAAAAACTCAGGATGTTGACCCACGGTGTATGTGCGATATTGTGATACTGTAAATTTGTTGTGTTTGATCATAACTGTTTATAGTGTGTGGTAATTGAAGTCTCCCATTATTACTGCACTACCAATTTGGTTAACTTCCCTAATTTCTCTTAGCATTTCACTGTCCATCTCACCATCTTGACCAGGTGGACAGTAGTATACCCCTATCACTATAGTCTTCCCCGACACACAAGGGATTTCTACCCATAAAGATTCAATTTTGTATTTAGTCTCATGCAGGATGTTTATCCTGTTGGACTCTATGCCATCCCAGACATAAAGCGCCACACCTCCTCCCGGGTGCTCCTCTCTGTCATTGCGATATAATTTGTACCCCAGTATAGCACTGTCCCATTGGTTATCCTCTTTCCACCATGTCTCTGAGATGCCAATTAAGTCTATGTCATCATTCACTGTTATACATTCTAATTCTTCCATCTTACTTCTTAGACTTCTGGCATTAGCATACAAACATTTCAAAGTTTGTTTTTTGTTTGTATTTTCATTCTGCTTTTTAATTGATAGGGATAAGTTAGAATTTTTTAGCTCAGGTAAGTTTTTAGTTACAGGCACTTGGACTATTTTTCTAATTATTGGAACCTCACTGTCGGGATGCCCTAATTCTAATGCATCATTAGTATCCTTTGAAGATACCTCTCTCCGAACCATGCGCTGCTGAGCGACTGTCGGCTTTCCCCTTTGTTCTAGTTTAAAAGCTGCTCTCTCTCCTTTTTAAAGGTTAGCAGCAGCAGTCTGGTTCCACCCTGGTTAAGGTGGAGCCCATCCCTACGGAAGAGACTTCCCCTTCCCCAAAAGGTTCCCCAGTTCCTAACAAAACTGAATCCCTCTTCCTTGCACCATCGTCTCATCCACGCATTGAGACTCCGGAGCTCTGCCTGCCTCTGGTGACCTGCGTGTGGAACAGGGAGTATTTCAGAGAATGCTACCCTGGAGGTTCTGGATTTCAGCTTTCTACCTAAGAGCCTAAATTTGGCGTCCAGAACCTCCCTCCCACATTTTCCTATGTCGTTGGTGCCTACATGTACCACGACAGCCGGCTCCTCCCCAGCACTGTCTATAATCCTATCTAGGTGATGCGTAAGGTCCGCCACCTTCGCATCAGGTAGGCATGTTACCAGGCGATCCTCACACCCACCAGCCACCCAGCTATCTACATTCCTAATAATCGAATCACCAACTATGACGGCCGACCTTATTCATTAATAGCTCTAAATAAAAGTAACATTTGTTCATTGATTTGATTTATATTTAAAATAATGTCATGGACTGGAAGCTAGTGAAAATCTTTACAATAAATGTAGCAATCAATAAGATATTTGATGCCCCTCCCCCCCCCCATAAGGATTCCCTAAAGTAGTATAACTTCATATGTATTTTGAATTATTACTAGAGGAAAAACTGAGTATGTACCTTAAACATTCCAGTTTGATATAATTTGACTTTCTCAAGTTTGATTAAAAAGAGATCGCACTAATCACAGAGCACAAGTGGTTAATAGTTCTATTGCATGACAAATTGCTAAGGTCCTGAGCACTCAATATGGTACAGATTTCATCACTGTAATTATATTTTCAGAGCCACTGAGCCAAGTTCTTTCATTTTTTTTTTTTTTTTGCAAGCAATAATTTTTTCTGTTAGCAGTTCTTCCTCCATTAATGATACCTCTTTGCTATGAAAACGATTCAATTTTGTGACCCTGCCCCCTCTACATTTCCGCTGCTGCCTGACCGAATGAATACTTTCCTAGAGAAAAAAAAAGAGACAAAGGTACTAGCGTTGCATCCTTCCAGTTCCTCATTATATAATGATCTCCTATTTGCATGCTGTCTGGATAATCACTGCACAGGGCATAATGTATTCCACAGCATAAGCTGTGAAAAGAAGGAAGGCTTGTGAAACTATTTTTGCAAAGGTGGGTGGAAAGGCATCCAGGCAAAGTTTCTCAAAATTAAACAGAGGGGGGAAGGGAGGGAGGAAAGACTCCGATGGAATCCATAAGATACCAGGTTAGACTATTTCTTTGTGACCAGTAAACATTGGATCTTCCTATCTGCTGTTTGTTTACTTTCATTTATTCAGTTCAATTACACATAGCAACTGCCTGTGAATACCGAAACCTAAGTAATAGCATAGACTTTCAAAGCTTGTGTGTACTGTAGGAAAATATGAATGCTAATCACTACTTCTTAATCAACACGCTTTGGAAAAGATATACAGGTATAATATATTGCATTTCTAGCATTTTTACCCTTTATTTTTAAAGAAGCACTAAAATGTGATCGTGCACACTCATTTTTATAAAAGTGTTTTCACTAAATGGTTATTTTCTCCAAAACAAAAAAAAAAAAGATTAACTGGAAAGAGAGAAACTAATGACAATCCCAGTCTATCTAATCTTCCCATTTTCCCTTCAAACATATGATCTCTGACTTCACCTTGTATTTTCCAGTGCAAGGGATCCTCTATTTGCCCTTCCTATCTTGATTCCTGATACCATTTTTGCCCACATTACCTCAATCATAAGATGTTCCATGGGCAGCCTGTGCTCTCAGGGAAATAACAGGAAACAATGAGTTGACACAGGTCTCAATTTCTGTGAACTACGGTATATGTAACCCTTTTTGGGAGGAATAGTGCTTATTCCAAAGGGCCATAAAATAATTACTTTATGTAGGCTAGCTCCTTAATCTTTTCCCCAACTCTTCTGTCTCCAAGAGGTAGATTCTTCTGGGCCCAGGCAATGGAAACCTTGTGTGTGTGTGTGTGTGTGTGTGTGTGTGTGTGTGTGGGTGTGTGTGTGTGTTAGGCACCTAGACAAAATAGACAGAACTCTCTGTATGGGTGTTCAAAATTATATTTATTGATATTGATTGTAGGCAAATCAATAAAGTGAAATACATCCAGATTCCTTGTCCTTTTTGTAGTACAAGTTTAAACAATGTATCCCTCTGAGGAATTTTCTTTATTCTGAAACTTGGAACTGGTAATCCATCCATGATGTGGTAATCCACCCATGATGTGAGGTGGCTGGAGTATCCTAAACAGGATGGATGTCCCCTTCCTCGCAGTATCCCCCCAAAAAAGGAAATTCCCAAAAGGTTAATCTTAACCACTTAATTATCTATAAGACTTCTTTGTAGTACAAGCTCATATATAACCTACAATAGTGATTTTCATTAAATATGCATCAGCAAGCCTGACGGCATGCCTTTAAAATCGGACCACCTGGACCACTACATGGTTTGCGTGTATGCCGACTATTTTTTAAATTTTTTATGCAAATAAAATTCAGGCTCAAGTTGTATCAAAGAAGATCTAAGCTCTTTCTTTTTTTCCTTTTTTTTAATATGCATCAGCAAGCCTGACGGCGTGTCCTTAAAATCAGACCACCTGGACCACTACATCATTTGGATGTATGCCGACTATTTTAAAAAACATTTTTATGCAAATAAAATTCAGGCTTATGTTGTATCCAAGAAGATCTAGCTCAACAATGGCCTGTTTCGCGGTAAGGCTTCTTCAGGAGCAACACGATCTTATAATAATTATATCCTTTCAAAACTACCACAATTCTCTTCACACTACTGTAATAAAGAAATTATTATACAAATTGTTGTAAGTATTATATAAAGCTCAAAATACTTATCTTAAATTTATGTCTGTTATACTGGATCACCAAGAAATCTTCATGCTTCATCAATGAAGGAACAGTAGGAACAACCATCTTGTGTACCTTTTATATAGAGAACGCTGAGTTTGAATGTAGGTAATGTCACCTCATGCAACCAATCAATAGCTGACCTAATAGTGATGTCATCCGATTCTCTGAATACTCTCCAATACCAAAATATCCAATGACTGTCAACATTCTTGTTCACATTCTTCCAAACATTGATATCCAACTTACCTAGTTAATAAGATGGTCCTAATAAAAAAGTACAAATAGATCATCATCAAACGTAATTGTAGAATCCAGGTCTATGATCACATTGTTTAGTCCCTATGTAAACCTCATGCTAAAATTTCACAAATATACACTAAAATCTAATTCAGAATTTAGACCTGCAGGTTTAAAAATACATTTCTATTCATATCTCAAAAACCGGCAATCCAGATCGCCTCCTCGCCATTGTGGGGTAATTTTTTGCAATGCACAAAATTGTAATTGATCAAAACTATGTTTCAATTCTGTTGCATGTTCCGGCCACGGCAGACCCAGGGCCAGGCATTCTTACCCCCGTTTGCCTGCTCCAGCACCTGGTTCAGCCACCCTTGTGGCCAGGGGCCGCCTCCTCTGACTTCAGGCCGCTCCACGTGCTCCCAGCTCCACAGCGGACATCTCAGCTGGGAGGCGGGCCTCCCCATGTGGTCCGTGGGGAGACACCGCCATCTCACGCTGCACCCCTTTCTAGGCGCGCACACGCGCATCTGTTCTCCTTTTGAAGGGGTCGCAGCAGGAATCCAACCCGTGGCCCCAGATGATGACATCTCTGGGTCCCGATGTATAATACTGGGCCCAGCCAGTGCTTCCCTGCCTTGGCAACAGGTCTCCACGCTAGTCGTGTGCTTAGTTGCTTCTCCCTGCGATACCTCCATGTTCCTAGTTCCTAATTCATCTCCGTTCCTGTTCCTGATCCTGGTACTTGTTCCTGCTCCTGTGTTCCCTGTCTACCTTGCTTGTTGTTTCTGACTGCCTTCTGGATTTGACCACTGCTTTGCCTGACCATGCTACTGATCATCTCCTGGATCTGAACACTGCTTTGCCTGACCACGTTACTGACTGCCTTCTTCTGGTTTGACCTCTGCTTGCCCAACTATTCTCTCGCTGACCTCTGGTTTTGACCCACGCTTGTCTTGCCACTCTTCCTTGCCTGCCGCCTGCCCTAATTTCAGTCTACTTGATGATGCTCCTTTCAACCTCACTCTGGACTTGGCCTCCTGTTCCCTTGGGCGCCTGGGTCTTCAGGACTCCAACTCGTCCAGATCAGACTATCTACTCCTACTGCTGCTGACCCCTGGCTGACCTCCTCGTTGTCCCTCCGAAGACCTCGGATGGAGGCCCACCTAAGTCCAGCCAGCCCCGGTACCCAAGGGTTCAACCTGCGGGGGAACGAGGGCTGGTATTGGTGAAACTCCAGCCGGCCTCCATCAGTCATCCAACTCTGCATACCGAAGGTGGGGACCCGTAGGGCTTGCCCTGTGGGTAGCATCAACCCCACCTCAGCCCAAGGGTCCACCTCCTACGCAACAAATTCAATGAAATGAGAGCTAAAGGGGCATTAATTTGCTGTGTTGCTAAGTTGGAACAATGTTCTACTTATGTATTTTTAGGCTCCGTTTAGTTTTCCCAATATAGAATTTCCCACATGGGCAACCAATGGCGTAAATCACACCAGTTGAAACACATGTTGTAGAAGTACTTCCTGTTTTGCCGATGGGACATCTAAAGAGGTAATGTTCATCGATACTTGACATGCAGGAGCCACATGGTTTGTGTGAACCTTTATTATGCCCCTCATTCTCATAAACATCTCAAGTGGAATCAGATTGAACTAAAATATCTCGTAAACTGCATCCTTTAGTATAAGCAATCTGTGGAGACTCCTTAAATGCCTTGTGAAGTTGCAGAATATGCCAGTTATGTAATATGATCTCCCTGATCTGGTATACCCATGGTGAAAAAGGTAAGATGCAAGTCATCCGATCATCATCTACTTGCGTTGTCTGAGGGAGAAACAGCCAGTCATGATAAGTGTTTTTGGCTCACAAAAAAGCCTTTCTAATACACTTGACAAGATATCCACATGCTAATAATCTTTCAGTCAAAGCTGTAGCTTGGTGTTATTCTATTTTAGTAGTGCACAGCCTTTGCAACTGAAAAAATTGGCTAACAGGTAGACTTTCCTTCAATGGCTACAGATGGGCACTAGAGAAATATAATAAGGTTATTACATACCAATTTCCGATAGAGGGTGGTATGAAATCCATCTCCTGTTTTCATAATCATAATATCCAGGAATGCAATCCTTGTATCTCTGCAGTAAATTTCAAATTCTTGTTGCATTAATTTAACCAGATCATAAATTCTTTAAATTGTAATTGAGTACCACTCCAGATCAAAAAAGTCATTGATATATCATTTCCAAGTAATAATCAAAGTTTTTAATGCATGGTCTTGTTCGATCCACTAGGCCTCAAACTCTCCCACATATAGATTTGCTAAATCTAGTGCAATTGTGGCTCCCATAGTAGTCCTGTATGTTCCTCTGTAAAATTTTTGTTCAAAGGCAAAAAAGTTTTTTGTTAATGCAATATCCAATCATTTATGCAAAAATTTGGAAGGAATCCGATGTCGACGAGGACGTTGTTCAAAATAAAAAATGGCAGTATTCATTACTTCGTGTTGGGGAATGCTCATGTAAAGAGCTTCTACGTCCAAGGTGACAAAAAATAAATTATCAGTTTTCAAATGTAAATCCTCCAAAAATGTGATCATTTGTTGAGAATCTCGAATGTAAGAGGGTAAATTAAGTACGAATGGAGACAAAAAATGATCAATAAATCTTGACAACGGTTTGAGCAATGAACTGCGACTCGAAATAATCAGTCTACCAGGTGGATTAAAGAGTCTCTTGTGTACTTTAGGTAAAATATAAAAAACAGGAACTATAGGGTGAAATTTAATAAGAAAAGATGATTCTTTAAGGGTCAAGAAACCCAACTGATTGCCTTTTTGAACTACAGCTTCTATCTCTTTTTTAATCTGAGTTGTGGGATCAAAATCCAAAGACATATAGAATTTCTCATTTTGTAACTATTGTTGTACTTCTGCCGTATATTGGGAGCGATCTAATACCACTATTTTACCTCCTCACAGTATCTGATGGGCACTTCTGGTCTTCACCTACCTATGTCTCATGCCCCAGGGTGGAGATTCCAATTGGGGTCTCCAAATGTTCTTCTTCTCCAATCTCTTCCTCAAAAGAATAGATCTCTTAATTAGCAAACAAGGGGGCAGTAAAAATACCTTCCTTAACACATGATAGAAAAATAACTAAAAATATTTCAATTTCAGAGCACTGCAACCTCCTCTTGATGGGTCAAAGAGGTGTACAGGTCCTTCCTGCACCTCTGGAGAAAGGTTTTCAGCCTCCCAGAAGGTGCAGGTCAAAACAGCAAAAATCCTATTCTCCAGTCAAGAAAAATGACAAAAAAACCACACTGTTGCCTTTTCTGTCCCTCCCGTCTATAACCAAGACTGGCAGGGGGGCTAACTAACTATGAAGAGTACATTGCAACACATCTTTCCTTCTTGAAATCAAGACTACCCTGCCTCTTAGACACATGGTCTAACCCCCTCTTATGCCTAAAAGGACCTCCCATTCCTGCAAGCCTCTGGTGGAAGTGCAGCATTGAATGTAGAGATGAAGATGTCTCTTCTACATATAATAAACGTTTTTAAGAAGGAGCTGATAAGGAAGAGCTATGCCAGCCTCCTCTTACTCCAGTGGAATAGTTACAGGGAGTGCAGCATGTTGCTCATTCTCTGTCTCCTAGAGCAGACAATCCCTTTACCCATCTAAGGGATTTTCAGTTTGCAACCAGCTCCCTAACCTGGATTGGAAGTCACTCCACTTTATCAGAAATGACCCTTTGGTACTCACACTTCAAGGAGTTGACTCAGATAGATTCTCCTAGGTGGAGATTCCACAGGAATGTTTTGCATAAACCTCCCCAGAAGCATTAAGTTGCTCCACTGGGCAACTAGATACTAGGGATGTGCATTCATTTAAAACAAATGCACACAACATGATAAATACGGTAATTTGTTTGATTCAGGGTGAAACAAAACAAATCAGGGGGCCCCCTGAATGAAACAAACCTTATTTGTTGCATTCATTTTAAATTAATACATTGGGCTTAGGCCTAGGCCCAAGGCTGGGGCCTTGCCTTAGG
Organism: Rhinatrema bivittatum; assembly: GCF_901001135.1. Classification (NCBI taxonomy): domain Eukaryota; kingdom Metazoa; phylum Chordata; class Amphibia; order Gymnophiona; family Rhinatrematidae; genus Rhinatrema; species Rhinatrema bivittatum. Next base: position 78,916,447 of record NC_042616.1, read on the forward strand.
CACAGGCAGAGGCCCAAAGCAGGGGCCGCAGTCTCAGCTGAGACCCCAGACAAATTAAAACAAACTTCCTGATCCACTGGGTATCCGATGAAGGCTTGGTCCAAAAGCCTGGACCTGGGCCAGGTCCCGGTCCCAGGCCCAACGCTGCAGCACAGCCCGGAGGCCGGGTGCTGATGCCGGGGCCTCGGCCCAGACCTAGTCCCAACACCAGGGCCTGGCACAGAGGCTGGGTCCTGACACCTGATCCTTGACCCAGGGTTGGGACCAGGCCTGGAGCCCAGAACTCAGCGATCCTTTATATCTTCTTTCTTTGGCTCTTCTTTCGCCAGCAGACACAGTCCGCTGGGGTCTTGCTGGAGTTAATTAACTCCGACACATTCACCCAGGGATGGGGCCATTTTGATGCACAGCCCTTTGGAACCAGCACAATTCCCAAAAAAGGATTACATATGTAGCCCCACCCTGGTCTGGACTATGGATTACACCTAGACTGGGGTGGGGAGTACACACATGAGAAATTAAATGTACTAATATGATTTATCTTTGAGTTCATAGCCTGTGTGGGGGATTTGACAGGGCTCCAGTCACCCCAATACCACAATTCAGTGCTTTTCCCAAGCAACCTCTCACTTGTGGCATCACAGACCAGATAAAATCATCACACCAGAATAAAATAGTAATTAACCGTTTTACTAGTATTGTGTAAGTAGACAGTGAATCCAACCAGATCGTTAAATGAAAAAAGTGCACTAGTGAAGTAAAATATAAAACTTGTAGTTGTCTTATTTTAAATCAAGCAATACAAAAATAACACTGGGTATGACCTGTTAGCCAGGGCAACCAACATACTCATATGGATAGTAAAAAAATATGGAATGCTAATAGGGAAAGGTTGGGGGGAAAAGCAGTGAAGTGCACAGCTTTCAAAAATTCTCTTATCCATAAGTACTCCAAAAAAGGTGTGTGTGTGGGGGGGGGGGAGAGACGGACAGATCCACTGCAATGTCACCAGTTTGTAAAGGGTGCACCCTGTTCTAAACCCAAAATTGTGCAGGGGAAAAAATCAAGAAATGATGGTGGAGCTGGCTAGATGACAAACCAAATAGATGAGCACTGCAGTGTGTGGAAGGTCTCTCTCTCCTGGGGAGCTTCCCCAAATGCTTTACTTGGTACTAAACAGAAAGTTGGCCAGGTTTCAGTCGCTTACAGAAAGACCACGGTCCATCAATTTTTCTTTCCTATCAAGGGTTTATGCTTGACTTTGGATGAAAAACTGAAGAAATTAAGAGGACGTACTGAATTTGGGGACAAAAGGCAAGGAAATAAACCTTCTCCTTCCTAAAATACTCCTAAAATCTTAGATTACTTAACTCAGTCTCTTAGGAGGGTGATCCAGCCATGTGTTCTTGGGCCTAGATATCTCTGGAAAGGAAGTCTCTCAGCTGTTGGCTCCTCTGGCCCTTGTTGGGATTTTACATGTAACTTTGCTATGAAGCAAAAACAGGTGTTTGTCTCTCTATTTCCGCAGAACTCAGACTTTTGTCTCTCCCTCTTGATAATTAACTCTTCAGGAGATGAACTGATTGTATAGCTTCCAGATGAATTCCTCTCTTCTTGGCTCCTGGCTATCCCCAGGAGCCAGGAGCCAAAAATATGATCTTTCACACACAGAGAAAGAGCCAGCCAAATTGAACCTTTTCTACCTTAAATGGTCTGCCAGAATTCCTTTGACTTCCTCCTCTGCTGGCTATGTAGTTCTGTTTTGGACAGGCTAAACAGTACAGCCCTTTCCCAACTTGTTAACACTTTGAGTGCTGGATATTGTTTCTTGCAGAACATTTGTCATTCACAGGAGAGCTCACAGGGGTTTTGACATATTTTTATATTCCTTCATCTTGGCTGTGGTAGCCTGCAGTCTCTGCAAGGTTGAAAACCCCTTTTTGACAGATCCAAAACACATTACTCAGATCCAGTTGCAGCTCATTTACATTGTAAGGCTCCAACTCATGATAACCTTGTGGGGGCAGGAACCTGGTTTATAGTAGCTTGCTATACATAGGGGCAGATTTTAAAAGCCCTACCCGTGCCGAGCCTATTTTGCATAGGCCCGGCGACACGCGCAAGCCCCGGGATGCACGTATGTCCCGGGGCTTTAAAAAAGGGGCGGGGCTTGGGCAGTCCGGGTCGGGGGCATGGCCAGAAGTCTTCATAGGGCCTCTAGGCCGAGGGATCGTGCGCCGGCACTAGGCTGGGGGATCGTATGCCAGCACTTGGCCGGCGCGCACAACCTATGTCTGTCAGGAGGCAGGCGCAACTTGAAAAATAAAGGTCGGGGGGGGTTAGGTAGGGCTGGGGAGCAAGTTAGATAGGGGAAGGGAGGGGAAGTTGGGGGTGGAAGGAAAGTTCCTTCTGAGTCCACAGGCTGGACATTTATTTATTGCTTCTAGACCGCCACTACCAGAGCCCAGGATGGTTTACAATAAAACATCCATAAAAAGAATAAATAATTAAAACAGAGAATAAACTAAAAAGAATAAAATAAAATAAAAACAAAATGCATTTAGGCAAGGGTCAGAGCGTAAGACTAAAAACTGGTCCATATAAAACTGTCATCAAAGCTACCTTATCCAAAATATTTCATCTGGAAGCTGCATAGTTAATTATAGATTGCGTTGCAATAACTAATAAAACATTCCTAGTATACTACCCCAAAGACTAAAACAAAAGCATTGTTTCCTCGCAAAGTCTCAAACAGACCATGGTTGAAAGCGATTCTAAAAAAATAGGTATTGAACATCATTTTAAAAGTTTTGTACAGGATGTTGAATGGATTTCCTGAGGTAAAGAGTTCTAATGAGTTGGAGCAGCGACAGAAAAAAGCCTTTTCTCTAGTATTAGCAAGTCATTCATGATGTATGGAGAGCAAATATAGGAGACCTCTCTGGGAAGATCTCAGAGCTTGTGAGGGATTGTATCAGTGTAACAGAGAATTAACCCAAGGCAACACATCAAAAGATAAAAGTTTATGGACTTGTAACATGGTTTTAAATAAAAGTCTGAAGGTCTCTTAATACAGGTAAAATATGATCTTTCATACATCTTCCAGAGATCAAATGCTCTGCTGAATTTCGTAGAATATGTAAAACTTTATGGTCAGAATTTGGCCTGCCTGGGTAAAGACTATTGCAGTAGTCTGGTACTGGTAGGTAGAATCAATGCTTGTACAATGGAGCAAAAATTGGTAGCAGGTAAAAGAGGCTTTAATTTGCATGGTACGAGAAGCTCATAAAAGCCAGAACGAATAATGGCTTTAATTTGCTCTTTAAAACAAAGCTTACGGTCAAGTAGCACCCCTAAGCTTTTGGCTGATGAAGAACAATTTGCATGCCGCTTGAAGTAATGTTCAAGGAAACTGACCCGTAACTTAGGAAAACTTGATCGGATTCCAGAAATCACCAAAAAAAAAAAAAAAAAAGCTCAAAAAATCTCTTGATACAATTCAAAGAAAACTCCAAGTGCATTAGTCCACTCACTACAACCTGTGAGTCAATGCCCCTTTCTGATGACAGGAGAATCAAGATGAAAGTCCTCTGGATGGGTAGAAATTGGTGGAAAAACCAAAATTACTAATTCTCTTTTTTGGCAACTGCAGTCCCCACACTTGGACTGTTCACAGGGGAAAGCAGCATCCTATACTATTCCCCTCAGGCAGCGGGGACTTCCTTTATGAGCTGGGAGCAGATAAGGAAAAACCACCTCTCTCAAAAAATGCCAAAGCTTCTCTTTTCTCTTCTCTCAAGCAACCATGAGGACCCAAGCAAAAAAATACAGTCCTTATTATGCAATGATTGAGGCTGGGAGGCCTATATGAATTCGATCAAAATAACCACTCCTCACACACCCAAAACCAAAGGTATACAGCCATATTCTGAGCATGCTCAGACCATGCTCAGATCCTGACCAATCCCTGAGAAAAACGAGTAAGGATGGTCACAGGTTGTGACATCTTGTCTCTTTAATTTTCAGTGAAATTTAGATGTTACTGTTGCATTGAATTCTTTTTCATTCCCGGGAGGAGATGTGAAGTTTGGAAGAACAGTGGCACCTTTCAAGTGCGAACCATTACTCTTATCACCTGGATAGTGAAGAGAGGAGATTGAACTGAGAAAAAAATACCTTATATTAAACTGGGAAAAGGTATGTAATATGGGACTTTATATATACTGAGTTAAATCAACCTGCATCCTGACATATGGGAGGAAGGTTCTAAACTGCCTTTACAATTTGCAAGGATCAGGAAAGAAAGAAAAGATGCATTAAGTGTTACAAAGTCGCAGCTTTATTGAAAAGCTATACATGTAAATGGATTGGATTATATGAGGATTTGTAAATAGTCATTTTCATATTCCACTACCAAATTTCAGAAAGCACAATCGACTTCCAGTGTGCTTATTATTACTGCTGTCTTCATAAACTGTCTTTACTATGCTCAAGGCCTTGGAGAATAATCTGCCCCCGCCAGCGACAGGGAATCTTGGAACTCAGAGAATGGTATGGGAAGTTTGGATATCTTAAGCCCTTGGAATTGAGGAAGGCCTGGGGACTTCTCAGTGATGACCTCAGCCCAGAGATTATGTTCTATTTATGGATAGTTCCTTATGTATCACTGAAATGCCATAGCAAAAATCAGCATCACTCTTTTTTCTCTATTAAAGCCAAACCTCTTCAATCAGATTCTCTGAAATATTAATCTTTACAGGAAACCTCCACAAGGCAATGGCCACACTAAGGGACTCCTCCTCTATGTACTCATCAAACATCACCAAAACACCCAGGAGAGGTCTTTTCTCTACCCCATAATTTCTCCAAGAGCAATACTCTAGTGACACGAGGCCTAGTTTAGGGGCCTGTCACACTATTTTGTTAAAATAAATAGATTTTATTTTGGAAATTACATTTTCAGTGCTTTATGTAGTGATCAGTTAGCAGAGGTGAAGAGTTTAAAGGAGAATCTATTTTTCAGAAAGCTTTAAATAGGGATGAAGCAACTGCTTCTAGGCCCAAAACTATCAATATTACAGTGACCGAAAGAATACACTACACACATGAAAGTTGGTGCTCCAGTCCAGAAACAGTTCACTGATGCGAAAGTAGAAAAAAATAATTGCAATGCCAAAATAATACTTCTTCAGAGTTACAGCCCCAGTCAAAATTTCAGGCTCTTAAACCTAAAAAACAAGAAGTGAGAAAGATCCAGGTGTCCCTTTGGCCTTCTTTTCCTCCACAACTTTCCTAGAAATAAGTATGGGATTCTCAAGGCAATCTGTCTTGAAGGATGAGATGGCGCCCCCCCCCCCCTCCCTGGCCTTCGGCAGTGGCTCACAGCAGCATCCCTCCTCTCTTCAGCTTGTGGCGGCCTCCAGCAGCATCCCTCCTCTCTTCAGTCTCAGCCGGCCTGGCCTCCGGCTGCGACCCGCAGCAGCGTCCCTCCTCTCTTCAGCTGCCACCGGCCTGGTCTTCAGCGGTGGCCTGCAGCTGCATTCCTCCTCACTTCTGCCGGCAGTGGCCCACAGCAGTGTCCGTCCTCTCTTCAGCCTCAGCCGGCCTGGCCTCTGGCAGTGACCCGCAGCAGCGTCCCTCCTCTCTTCAGCTGCCACCGGCCTGGTCTTCAGCGGTGGCCTGCAGCTGCATTCCTCCTCGCTTCAGCCGGCAGTGGCCCACAGCAGCGTCCCTCCTCTCTTCAGCTGCCACCGGCCTGGTCTTCAGCGGTGGCCTGCAGCTGCATTCCTCCTCGCTTCAGCCGGCAGTGGCCCACAGCAGCGTCCCTCCTCTCTTCAGCTGCCACCGGCCTGGTCTTCAGCGGTGGCCTGCAGCTGCATTCCTCCTCGCTTCAGCCGGCAGTGGCCCACAGCAGCGTCCCTCCTCTCTTCCTCTCTTCATCTGCCACCGGCCTGGCCTTCAGCGGTGGCCTGCAGCTGCATTCCTCCTCACTTCATCCGGCAGTGGCCCACAGCAGTGTCCCTCCTCTCTTCAGTCGCAGCCGGCCTGGCCTTCAGTGGCGGCCTGCAGCTGCATTCCTCCTCTCTTCAGCCGGCAGTGGCTCACAGCAGTGTCCATCCTCTCTTCAGGTGCTGCCGGCCTGCCCTCCGGCTGCGGCCTGCAGCAGTGTCCCTCTTCTCTTTGGCAGGCACAGTAGGGGCAGGCAGTGTGAGGCAGATGCCACACTGGAGTTCTGAGAGAGGCATTTTTTGCCGCCTCAAAATTCTGCCTCCTGTAGTGGCTGCCTCACCCTGCTTCATTGTAGAACTGCTCCTGCTCCTCTTTGAAGAGACCCAGTAGGGCTCTCTACAATAGAGAAAATAAAGGGATCGGGCACACTATGTCTGGAAAGACAAGTGGCCTTCCCATTAAAAATGTGAAAAAGTGAAGAACACTCAAGAAAGAGTAGGTTAGCACTCTTGCTGCCTCTCCTAAATTTAACTAACATCTCTCTAATTTCTCCCCTAGTGAAGACTACTTCTCTATTCCATTGGAAATCCTCTCATAGGGATGGATTATGTAAATGAACTATACACTTCATACACCTTGCAAAACATACACTTCACTGCACAGCTGAAAAATACCACAGCCAGGATACCTCCTGGACCCCCTGATATGTCCTAAAACTTTGGTATGGTTAGGGCACCAAATTCAAAAGTTATTGAGAGGGGGGGAGGGGGATGCAAATACACACATATTTCTATCTTATTTCCTTCAAGAATTAGACTAAAGAAGACATTTTAAAATTGTGCAAACAGACTTGCAGGATTTTTGCCCTAATTTGGTTGATGGTTAAATCTGACTTCAAGTGATTTGACCAAGGTTGTATAGTGAGTTATTGGGATTATAGCATTTGAACATCATGAGTTTCAGGAGCTTGCTAACAGTTTCAGCCATCCAAAACACATCTTCTATTTCTAATTCAGTTTCTCTTTCCTGCAGTTTAGCATTTTATAATGGCCTTTATAATGGCCAACGGGGGCCTTTACCTGCAACCCACCGCCGACTTTCCGAAGTGGCACAGGCCCTCATCAACCAGGTCTCCACAGCATCATGTGGCACAGCATGCACAACATCTTGGCCCCTCCCCCCCCCGCTGATGTTCCTCCCGGGAGCCCGCGCTTTAGTGCGGGAAATCGTGACTATTTAAATCCAGCGCTCCAGCACAAGCCTTGCTTTGACTACAGGCTTGCTTGTGCTGGTGCTGCTTCACTTGTGTTCGCTCTGTGTGCCTTGACCCTGCTTGGATTCGGACTCTGCCTTGCCTGCCGCCTGCTTTTGACCCTGCTTGGATTCGGACTCTTTCTTGCCTGTCGCCTGCCTTTGACTCTGCTTGGATTCGGACTCTTTCTTGCCTGTCGCCTGCCTTTGACTCTGCTTGGATTGGGATACTGCTTGGTCTGCTTCCTGCCTTGAGTCCTGTTCGGACTTGGACCTGCTTGTGCTCCTATCTGGGCTTCTCGGCTGCTTCCGCTCAGTCGTCACATCAAAGTAAGACTGTTACACTATCATTGGATCCACAAAATCTAACAATCTGTTTCTGCTCAGACCCCCTTCTATGAAGACTTTATGAATACAATTTTCAAAGCGATCTAGTCATCTAAGGATGGAATTAAGTCTTTAGATCACTGGGCTAAAAATCTGCCCCAAGCACAGCAGTTCAAGATGGTTAGATTTCTACCAAACATGGAATTGATCTCCGTGGGTTAGCTAAGACTCCATTTATGGCCAGTCCTTCTCCTCCTTTCAGACTCACTGAGTTGGATGTCAAGTGGAATTATGGGTTGATCATCTGTAATGTGCATGACACTGCCTCCAGTATAGAACCACCACCTTCCTGTTCCAATTCCTGTCCTTCAGTAGCAGTGGTGGAGCCCTCCAGCACACATCCTGTGCATTCAGGAGTTCAGCCTGCTTTCTGTAAAGGCATTTAACCTACAAAAGATACAGAGATGAATTAAGTTGTTTCCATTTGGAAAATCAGGCTTCCTACTCATGCCCCTAAATCTGTTAGCTCCTCACCAACCAATGTACCCTCTTAGGATTGGGTTGCTATGAGCAAAATATTTGTTCTTGAGCAAAACCTTTTGGTTACTTTACCCTATGAGCATTACTTACTTTGATGCAAATGCTTGAAATTTCATGCATTTCAGAACACATTTAAAAATGTGTTTATTAAAATGGCACATTTATTTAAACTATTCAGGGGAGGGATGGGGCGGGGGCCTGCTGGGGGTCAGCCAGGACAGTGCCATTAGGCGCTGTCCCAGGGAAGCGTGTGCTGGCTCACGCAATTTACTACCGCTTTAAAAGAGCAGATACATTCTTTAACAAAAAAATGAGAGTAGGAGTCAGGGAGGAGAGGGGAAAAGGTAAGAATGTTAGGAAAGGGATAGGCATGTTCCCTCCCAGACTGCTCCTTTATTGGAGAGGACTGGGAGGGAACTGGGAATGTCCCGATTGCATCACTGCGTTCTTTTTAAGAAAATTCCTCCTTATGCACCACCCGTACGCCACAATAAAATCAGGCGTGCATGTGTGCATGGGTATCAGATTTTATAAGATGCACGCGTTGGTGCGTGGATGTTATGAAACTGGCACATCCATGAGCATGCGCCAGGACTGCGCACACATGGACATGCTTGTGTGTCTTTTAAAATCTATCTCATAATTTCTATTTCAACAGTGTTGACCCAGTGGTGTGAGACTAATGAGACAGACACATCCACCTCCAGTATTCTTCAGATGGGTATAGAGATGTGCATTACTAGGAAATTTCATGTAAATAAAATAATGTAACTTGTCTGATCAATCACAAACCAGTTTATTTTCTTGAAAGCTACAATTCTGGAGTTGTAGCTAACTTTCACTAGGAGCACTGAAGCACTAATGTGCATCATGATTGTCCTGGTCAGTCTTTTAGAGGGTCCTTATATCCTGAATGAGCTCCCCCCTCAGAACTAGAGATGTGCTTCGGGTAAAAATTTTGTGTCGGGCTTCATTTTGGGGCCTCCCCCGCGAGAATTTCATTTTTCCCGAGGTTCTGGGTTTTTGTTTTTTTTTCGGGGACCCCGATTTTCGGGTTAGCGTGCGCTATCGGGAGTTAGAGCATGCTTAGCATGCACTAACTCCCCTTAGCCTGCGCTAACTCAAAAATGAATTTTTTTTTAAATTTCAGAAAAAATTCAGTCGTTTTTCAGTTCTCCTGAACCATTCCAAACTAGGCAATTTTGTTGACATTGCCTAATGCCTAATGTGAGAAAAACAATTTCACATCCTTACTCAGTACTTGCTAGGTACTTGTGACTTGGATTGGCCATGGTCCACGGGCCATCCATTTCTCCTACCATGTGATAGGGGCCGGCCAATGGCACGATAGCCCCTGTCACATGGTAAGGAAAAAGGGCCATCAGCGCTATTTTGATTAGTGGCAGCTGACGGCCCAAGAGTGGGAGACCGCTCCTGGGACCCCGCTGGACCACCAGGTACTTTAAGAAAGTTTTTTGGGGGGGTCAGGAGGGTGGGAAATTCTAACTAATTAGATTTAAAGGCTCTGGGTAGGTTTGGGGGGGGGTTTTTGGTGCCCTTTCTTCCCCCCTCCCCCAAAATGATAAGAAAACCTCACAAAAAATTTTGTGGGGTTTTCCTATCATTTTCGGGGACCCCCCGATATCTGACGGATGAGAAAATATCGTACGATATTTTAATCCGTCAGGTTCCATATTAGGTGCTACAACCCAGGAAAGAGATCTAGGCTTCATAGTGGATAACAGATTGAAATCGTCGGATCAGTGTGCTGCGGCAGTCAAAAAAAGCAAACAGAATGTTGGGAATTATTAGAAAGGGAATAGTGAATAAAACGGAAAATGTCATAAAGCCTCTGTATTGCTCCAAGGTGAGACCGCACCTTTAATACTGTGTACAATTCTGGTTGCCGCATCTCAAAAAAGATATAATTGCGATGGAGAAGGTACAGAGAAGGGCTACCAAAATGATAAGGGGAATGGAACAGCTCCCCTATGAGGAAAGACTAAAGAGGTTAGGACTTTTCAGCTTGGAGGAGAGACGGCTGAGGGGGGATATGATAGAGGTGTTTAAAATCATGAGAGGTCTAGAACGGGTAGATGTGAATTGGTTATTTACTCTTTCGGATAATAGAACGACTAGGGAGCACTCCATGAAGTTAGCATGTGGCCCATTTAAAACTAATCGGAGAAAGTTCTTTTTTACTCAACGCACAATTAAACTCTGGAATCTGTTGCCAGAGGATGTGGTTAGTGCAGTTAGTATAGCTGTGTTTAAAAAAGGATTGGATAAGTTCTTGGAGAAGAAGTCCATTACCTGCTATTAATTAAGTTGACTTAGAAAATAGCCACTGCTATTACTAGCAACGGTAATATGGAATAGACTTAGTTTTTGGGTACTTGCCAGGTTCTTATGGCCTGGATTGGCCACTGTTGGAAACAGGATGCTGGGTTTGATTGACCCTTGGTCTGAACCAGTATGGCATGTTCTTATGTTGGATGCTGGGCTTGATGGGCCCTTGGTCTGACCCAGTATGGCAATTCTTATGTTCTTATTTTCTTAACTCCCAAGAGTGTCTCCAGACCCTCTGTCCCCAGTCCCCCCCTGAAGCCCCATAAGGCAGTAGAAATATCCCAAAAATTGTTTCATATGAATGTAAAACCCTACTCTGCACTTACCTCTTTCATGGGGTCCCAGTCTTGATAGAAAAAGGGCAGAAGCAAACTTACCCCACTACAACTCTCTAAAAATGTCACTAATCTCAGGTCTGGCTAATGCCATTTCCTTGTACAGCTGTATCTGCAGTATTACAGCTGAAATGGGATCTATATCAGGTATTGCGTACAAGTTGTATGCTGCCAGTCAAGAAATCCCAAAACATCTGGAAATTTGACTTCATCTGCTACGTTGAGCACTTTGAAGAGATGGTCCCAGTTCCTATAGGAAAACAACAAAGGGGGAAGTACGTCTGGTGGGTAATTCCTTTATTCTCTTTGGCCAGTCTATCTAGAAGCTGCTTTGCCTGTGTTGCTAAACTGAAGAGTGGATTACTGCTCTGGTTTATGAGGCACGTTTTTCCTCTGAAATACAATACAGCATCGAATGGGTCTATGATTTACTATCTGTAGATTACCTTGTCTATTCTTTTAACAATATGATGTCCTCCTTTCTATGCTTAATTCTTTAGGTTCTTTATAACTGGATTTTGGTCTAATTACTGAAACTGGAAAGCCCGGAATTCTCTGTAGATTGAAACCTCCCACGTGGACGTGAAGCACCTCCTCCTTTGTTTCAACCTCACCTACATCTTGAACAAAATCTGCATGTCTGTCAATCACAATAATGCAAATGATATAAAGAACTTTATAGTTTCAATTTAAAGTTCAAATAAAGGATGGCAAACAAGGATCATGATCTATGATGCCTTAAGGACAGAATGAGTTACTTGGGCCCAAATGCACTGACATGACAGTCACACCACTTCATTCATATTTAAAGTTCATAAATGTTCATACATAATCCAGTTTTTCTTTGTAAAGTAGGATGTCCCAGTTTTGTTTCCTTCTATAGAAACAAAGTTGTTACTGTGACCCTTCAGAAAAATTATTGTAACTTGTCCCTCTAGTTTTAGCTCTGATAAAATTGTTTTAATATTTCAGTGGTGAGAACTTACAACATGTGACTTAGCGTAGTGCAGTGATGTGTGCTCCAGAGCATAAATTATTGATGAGCTCAAGTATCCATAGAGTCACCTCTGGCCTTTATTCATCTGAAAATGAGCTGGCCACTAATAGATTGACATGCCACTATAATTTTAATGAGAACATAGAAGGTTATAAAAGAGTAATTAGAAATCCCTCCCCCCCAAGGAGATATTTAAAATGTAATTTATACAACTGTTGCAGTTTGCCTAGAGCACCTATTAAATTAATATATTTGGTTGGTTTTAATCTTTACACAAAAACCAAATCTGAGCCTTGCACTGATGGAGTAGAATCAAGTTTCATAGGGATAATCTTCCATTCTATAGCCCTTCTATTGCATGTATAATATAAATTCATTCAGTGTACACAGTACTGTACAATCATGTTGTAGTGGTGCTTATTTATTGGATATTTAGTCTAAAGGTTCAGGTTAGACTACAATTTTTTATATAATTATGTCCAACTTTTCCCAGAAGTATCAGGATGCTAATGGGCAACCCGATGATCCTGAGGCAATGAATTAAAGGAGCAGAATGGTCCAAAAATGTGCCACACCCCAGTGGAGCAGAAACCATTGGGGTCTGGTGAGACTCCATGTCCCACCCCCTGTTGCCGCTAAGGTGGCCACAATAGTGTTTGAAGGAAAAATAAGAATAAATTACTTCGAGGGACAAGCTCCTCTCTTTCTTTCCAAACCTCACACCTTCTTCCAAAATCCCCCCAGCGTCTGACTCCCCCCCTCAAGCTGGTAAGCCCCTCTCTCACACTAGCCTGCCTCCAAAATCGCCCCCCCCCCCACCCAATGTATTATACAGTCCCTGGTAACCTAGTGGGGTTCAGAGCATCCTTTAGCCTCTGGGCTCTGCACTGTCTCGTTCAGTATAGCACTGATTGACTGTTATTTTGGTTCATTTGCCATTTTAATTTGTTCCATTCATTTTGGGCCCAAAGTTCATTCATCATTTATTTTGTTATGCCATTTCATTCATTTCCATTAAAGTCAATGGGGGAAGCAATGCACCCTATTTTGGTTTCTTTGTAGGTTTAATGAAACTTAAAGGCAGGCATCAGTACTAAAGGGAGCAGTACACCAAGAGCTGGGAAAAGTGGCACCAAGCATGGCACAGTCATCGTAAGGCACCATGAGAGAGGCAAAGCAGTACCAACAGTGGCAGAAAAACCCAAGGCCCCATGAAACAGGGTAAGCATCACAAACAGTGACAAGAACACTCCAAGGCACCGTGAGGGGCTACGCGGTATCAACAGTGGCACTAACTCCCAAGGCACCGTTAAGAGAGGCAAAGTAGCACAAACTGACGTGAGATCACTCCACAGCACCAAGAGGGGTGGGGGTTGGGAACTCAGCCAAGCAGGGCACTTTTCTTACATTGTTTGGGTGACAGGGAATTAGGCCAGTAGGCCTGCACCAGTTTGTTGTTCCCAAATAACTTTAGACTTGCTCCAGGGCATGGCTAGAGTTAGCCAAAAAAAAGTTATTTGGCCAACTCCCAATACTGGAGTTAGCCAGATACTGGTCCCATTAACTTGCCCCTGTCCCTCCAAACAGCCCGTTACAGTATTAGTTGGATAAAATACTTTTTCTTTCATGGACAGAGATTGATTTCATCCCCACCCACTAGTCCTTGAAAGACTTTAACATTCAAATCAAATCGGAAGCTCGAGATTTAGGTGCCCCCCTAGATTCTACTCTCTCTCTGTGCCCACAAATGCAGTCACTGGAATGCTCTGCACTATTAAATCATTCTTAAGCACCTCCGATTTCTTTCTTGCCACTCAAGCTTTAAATTCCCTCTACCCAGGATTACCTCAGTCTGCACTGCAGGCCTTACAGGCCATCCAGAACTCTGCATCCTGTTTGGTCTCTGGGACTCCTTCACATGCGCACATCTCTCCAACTCTAGCAGAGCTTCACCGCTGGCCCATTAGATTTAAAATGCTGACATAGTCAGGGGCCGGTGCGTCCCAATAGGCGAACTAGGCGGTCGCCAAGGGCACCAGCCATTAGGGGGCGGCAAAGAGCAGCCATGTGGGGGCCACGAACAGAGCCCATCCCACTCACAGAGGAGAGGAGTAGAGAATTGGCAGGCCGCGAGTGGAGCCTATCCCGTTTGCAGCCGAGAGTACAGACTCGGAGGGTCGCGAGCGAAAGAGACTCAGTGAGCCGCGAGCAGCACCCATCCTATTCGCAGCTGAGAAATGCAGGCACTCAGTGGGCTGCGAGCGGTGCCCATCCTGCTTACAGCCGAGAGAAGCAGAGTCTTGGCGGCCCACGAGCAGCGCCTCTGTTTGTGTGCGTGTGAGTGAGGGGGATTGTGTGTGTGCACGAGAGAGCAATGGTGTTAGTGTGAGAGAGTGGGAGGGAAGGAGCCTGTGTGTGTGAATGAGACAAGGAACCTAAGTGTGTGTAAGAGAGGGGGACCTGTCTGAGTGAATGAGGTCAGGGCCAGAGCCGGGGCTTGGACTGGGGGCAGAGGGGGAGCGGGCGCAAGGCAGAAGGTTCACCTAGGGCACCTAATACCCTTGCACCGGCCTTGCTGACAGTATTTACATTAATTAAATGTCATGTTCCTAGTGGGTTCCCCAAACCTGTCATTTCATGCTCCACCAGTTTCTTATCATCCACATCAAAAGGTCTGCTGGTTGTTTCTGATGTTAAAAAGATCCGATTAGCCCAGTGTTGTAACCCTATGTTTAATGCTGGAAGCTGTCAACTATGGCGTGACCTCCCAGATGCCCTTAGGGCAGAAAATCACTTATTGCATTTCAGAAAACCTCTGAAATCACATCTCTTTTCTTCTGCATTTCCAGGCTAATTTACCCTTTTCGTCACTTCCGAGTTTGGCCACTGTGATGCACGTGATTGAGAATAAGCCATCATACCTTGTACGTATGCTTTTATCCTCTCTGTTTAAGTTATGTGATTTATGTTTCTTTTAATGCAATCCCCTGAGATCTGTGGATTGGCGGCTATAATTTTTATAAATAAATAAATCAGGATATGAACATATTTTGCATTTATGACACTTCAGAAATTTACTGATTGTAGAATTCTAGTGCTTGACAGCTCCCAAAAGGAGAAGGAAGCAGAGACAGTGTTGTTGTCATTTTTCTTATTTTGCTCAGTTGGAACAAAACAAAGTCACAAAAATATGCTAGGATAGCAATTTCACCTAAATGATTTTCTAAAAAAAACGTCAAGTTTACCGGCACATATTGAGAATCAGTCTGAAACCTTTTTCTTTTTATCTGTTCCTGACAATATGTTTTTTTTCATTCTCATCTGAAGTTCATCATATTCACTTAGGGTGTTATGCCCGTCGGTCGCAGACAGCTGCGACCACTAATGCTCATCTCTTTGCTGCCTTAACACCGTTGGGGAAAGTGGGGGCCTCCGCCAGCTACTGCCAACCTGCCTGGCATCCCCGAGACAGCGTGGGTGCTGCCGACTGCCATATTGCCTCTGAGATAAGTTAGGCACGCTCACAGGCCAGTCTTAAGCACATCATGGCGGGAACCTCGGGGGCATCCCCTCCGGATGACGTCTTCACTCCACGATACTTAAGCTGGCTGGCCCTGCCTACTGATGAGTTAGCAATAAGTATCATCTTTCCTGAATCCACTTCGCTCACTACGGATTTCCTGCTCCAGTTCCTGCACCATTGGTGTGAGACGCTCTAGGTACCCACTTCTCGGAGGCCCTTCCTCATCTCTGGCTATCCGCTCCTCAGAGGGCCTTCCTGCCTTGGACTAATGCCTGTCCTCGTTTCTCCGGGACCTCTGCTGGAACTTCCTTATTCTGAGTACCCTGACGTTACGGACCACTTCTGTACCATCTCTATTGTGGAATCCTCTTCGGTTCACCCCGCGTTGCGGGCCACTACCATACCCTCTCTGGTTGGAGACCTTTTCGGTGTACCTCACGCTGTGGACCTCTACTGTACCATCTCTGAGTGAGAAACTCCTTCGGTATACCCTGCGCTGCAGGCCACTACAGCACTACAGCGTGCAAGTGTACCCCGCTCTGCGGACCATTACCGTATCTCCACTTCTGAAGTATTCCCTCTGGGTGTACCCCATCGCACAGAATTTATTACTTTCTCCTGAACTCACCGCTCCGTGGGCAGTGCCTTTCTACTTCTCTAATAAAGACTCTATTCCACAGCTGTGTCTGATGTCCGCTGAGACCGCGCCTCCTGACAGTGCTCCTCAGGGCTCCTCCCTGAGGGCGGTACCATCTCTCATCTCGGCCCAGGACCCACATACCTACAAATCCTAACATAGGGATAGATTTTCAAAACAGCGCGCGGGCATAAATGTGCGCACGCTACCTGGCACGCACACATTTATGCCTGATTTTATAACTTGAGCGTGCAAGTGCATGCAAGACGGTGCACAGTTGTGCACCTTGTGCGCGCCGAGCCGCGCTGCCTTCCCCTGTTCCCTCCCAGGCCGCTCCAAAATCGAAGCGTCCTCAGAGGGAACTTCCCTATTTATTTTATTTTATTTAAAAGTGTTTGTATACCGTCTTTACAAACAGTGTTTAATCAAAACGGTTTACATAACTAAATAAAAAAACAAATGTAAATAAAGATTTAAATTTAAAAGAACATAAAGATTATCAAATTATAAAAGCTCAAAATTACAAAAATATACCCCCACCCCACCTTCTCTTCCCTTCCGCTACCTCCCCCGCCCTTTCCCCCTACCTTTTCCTTGTTTTTTCTTTTATTTCCAAACTTACTTCAGCCCTGGGGCTGATGTAAGTTGCACGAGCTGGCAGTTGGCCGGCGCGCGATCCCCGGCACAGCAGCAAATGGCTGCTGCGTCCCGGGGCTTTACGCGAGTCGCTGGGCCTTTTGAAAATAGGCCCAGCGCATGTATGTCCGGTTACGCACGTAACATTTTGAAAATCCAGCCCTTACAGTACAGCGTTTTCCGATTTGCCTCACATACAAGCTGGGAACTAACAAGAATGTTGATGGAGTAAGATGCAGTCGACTTCATCCCTGCTTCCTATGATAGTAACCTTTAAACAGGCATGCAGGTGCACATGTGCATGCATTCATCGGTCTGCGCCCAGGGACGCAGACATTTTATAACATGCGTGCGTATATTCATGCTTGTTTTAAAATAGCCTAGACACATGAACATGTGCACTCAATTTTAAATGAACATGCGTATTTGCATGCAAATCCCGCATCTTCCGCATAAGTGGGAAAATTTTACAAGGGGTGCATGCCGATGCCATTATTTTCCCAGTTCGTTCCCAGTTTGCCCAGTTAAGGGATAGGACTTCCAAACTCACCTAGTTTAATAGCCTCCCTTCCCCTGTTAGCCTCTATCTTTAAAACCCTACTGACCTGCCTATATTTTTTTGTTTTACTACTTACACGCCATCCATTGCAGAAGTAAAATTACACGTCAGGGGACCCAAGCGCACACAAGAATGCATAAGAATTTACGTGGCCAGGATCCGACACAGCAATGCCCCGCCCAGGCCCCACCCATGCTCTACCCCTTTTTTATTTTATTTATTTATTTAACAGTTTTTTATACCGACCTTCATAGTAAATAACCATATTGGATCGGTTTACAATATAACAAGGGAATAACTGGAGTAGCAATTCAAGTAAAATGAAAGATAACAATGGTAGGAATAAGTCAAAGTTACAATCAACAGGGAGAGAGAACTTGGAAGCTTACAACAAGCTGGAAAGAAGAAAGGCTGGTAATAAATAAGTAGTGTTACCATAGAGCGTACGAGTTAACAGCTTAAAACGGTGCTTTGACTTAAAAGTCTCAGAGTCCATTTCGTGCAAATGATTGCCAGACCGGGTAGGAGTGAAAGGCAACTAGTAATTGTCTGGAGGATCAGGAAAGGCTTGGTGAAATAGCCAGGTTTTAAGTCTTTTTCTGAAAGTTAAAAGGCAAGGCTCCAGTCTGAGATTTGATGGGATGCTATTCCAAATAGATGGGCCTGCTATCGAAAAAGCTCTGTCTTTGGTCATAGCGAGGCGTGTGGCTTTAGTGGGGGGAACATTAAGAGTGCCTTTGTGAACATCTCTAATTGGTCTGTTAGAGGAGTAGAGTTTGAATGGTATTTCCAGGTCAAGTTGAAGTTGATGATGGATGGTTTTGTGGATTAAGGTGATTGATTTGTATAGAATTCTGAAATTCACAGGTAACCAATGTAGGTTCCAGAGTATGGGTGAGATGTGTTCGCCGCGGTTGGTACTGGTCAACAATCTCGCTGCCGCATTTTGTATCATCTGTAGAGGTTTGGTGGTAGATTTGGGGAGTCCTAGGAAAAGGGCACTGCAGTAGTCTATTTTGGCGAACAGTAGCGCTTGTAGGACTGTCCTGAAGTCATGGAAGAATAAGAGTGGTTTAAGTCATTTTAGAACCTGTAATCTGTAGAAGCAGTCTTTAGTTGTTGTGTTGACCATTTTCTTCAGGTTTAGTCGATTGTCTAAAATAACCCCAAGATCTCTAACCTGCTTACAGGTAATGTGAGAGTTGTGTGGAGATGGAAGGGAGATATTGTTATCGTTTGAGGAGATGAGGATGAGCTCTGTCTTAGAGGAGTTGAGGACCAAGTTTAAGCTGTTGAGTAGATTGGTGATGGATAGAAGGCAGTTATTCCAATGGGTGAGTGCCTTTGAGATTGATTCTGTTATGGGGATTAGAATCTGTACGTCGTCAGCGTACAGATAATGAATTAGGTTGAGATCTGTTAACAGTTTGCAGAGGGGGAGGAGGTATATGTTAAAGAGGGTTGGGGATAAGGAGGATCCTTGTGGTACACCAAGAGTTGATTTTGTTAGGGGTGATTCTTTATTGTTGATTTTGACTTTGAAAGTCCTATTGCTTAGGAAGGACTTGAACCAGTTGTGGACAGATCCGGAGATGCCGATATCAGCTAGGCGATCCAGCAAGATGGTATGGTTGACGGTGTCGAAAGCCGCCGAGATGTCTAACAAGACTAGTAAAAAGGAGTGTCCTTTGTCTAACCCCATAATAATATGGTCTGTTAGCGAAATGAGGAGGGTTTCAGTGTTGCGTGATTTACGGAAACCATATTGTGAAGGGTGTAAGATCTTGTGGTCTTCCAGATAATCAGAAAGTTGGGTGTTTACCAGTTTCTCCGTTAGTTTGGCGACGAATGGGAGGTTAGAGATGGGTCTGAAATTAGCTAGTACATTTGGGTCTAAATTGTGTTTCTTGAGGAGGGGTTTGAGTGAAGTGGATTTTAGACTGTCTGGGTAGCTTCCATAAGTTAGTAGACTGTTTATGATGCTGGTCAGAGGTCCTGAGATCGCGTTTGGGATGAGAAGCAGGAGTCTCGATGGAATATTGTCAGCCGAATGGCTAGATGGTTTCTGTTTTTTTAGAAGGGATTCAATCTCTTTAGTGGAGGTTGATTCGAAACAGTCAAATTTGGGTCTATTTAGAGAATTGAACTTCTCGCCTGCCTTGAGGGGAGTTGTGTTTGTAGGAAGGAGGGCGAGGGTATTTAAGATCTTCTGTTGGAAGAATGAAGCGAGTTCATTAGCCTTGGAAAGAGCTTGTTCGTCTGGAATAGGTGGGGAGGTCGATTTAGTGATTTGTGTTACGTAAGCGAATAGGGCCTGGGCATCATACTGAAAATGGTGTATTTTGTTTGCATAGTATTCCTTTTTTTTCTGTAGAATGGCGGTCCTGTAGTGGTGTAAGAATCCCTTGTATGTTGAAAGGGTTGTTTTGTTAGGGGTTTTGCGCCATCTATTTTCTTTCTGGCGTAAATCTTGTTTCATCTGTTTCAGTTCAGTGCTGAACCAGGGTTGATTTCCCTTTTTTGTTGGGTTGATTGATTTGGAGATTATTGGGCACCATTTGTTTGCGACTGTTTCTGTAATCTTTTGCCAGGAGGATAGGGCTGAGTCAGGGTTAGCTAAGTCTAGGTAGGCGAGTTCTTTGGAGAGCTGATCGCTGAGTATGTCAGATGGACATGCCTTCCTGAATTGAATGGTAGAAATGTGTGGAGAGGTGTGAGTCTGTTTGTGTGTGGAAAAGGAAGATTCTATCAGGAAATGATCTGACCAAGGGATTGGGGTACAGGTAGGTTCTAATGTACAAGTGAAATACGAATTGATGAATATTTGATCCAGTGTGTGACCAGCTTTATGTGTGGGGCTGTTGATGGTCTGAGTGAATCCCATCGTGCCGAGGGTGGTGAGGAGGGCTTCACAGTTGGTTGAGCGAGGTATTGCATTTGTATGGAGGTTGAAATCCCCCATGATCATTGTTGGAAAGTCTGAATTAATATGTTTCACAATGGATTCTATGAGGGGAGAGGGGTCCGTTTCTAGAACTCCTGAACGTTTTTTGAAAACGTTTCACTTGTGTGTGCAGCGGGAGTTACGCGCGTCCTTGGGCGGCTTTTAAAATCCACTCGGCGTGTGCAGGCCTGACATATTTGCTTATCCCCTAATTGATGCTTTTAAAATTCACCTGCATGGTGCTCATAATCCAATTAAGAAGGGTCAGGACACAAGCCTCCTTCAGGGGCTGTGAATGCTCACAGGTTCAGTCTCCTGCTTAGCAACACCAAGCACAAGCTGTGTACAGTCCCAGGGTTGATCCCAGTGTTAACATTTTGAGTAGTCAACTAGCGAATATTTCACTTACTTTAATTAATGAGAATTAATTGAAATGTTGGATACAAGTTTGCAAACTGAGGCAATTATAGCTTTTGATAAATGATGCCATTTTAAATGCTGAAATACCCTGGCATGCCTTATCCTTACTCAGCCCAGCTTTTTCATTTCCACTTTAAAAATAAATAATTGACCACACTCTACAGTGGTAGAGTAGGTGACTGCATTCTCTTAGAAATAACAGGAAAACCGTTCATAAGCCCAGCTGGAAAATGAGTTCCCACAGCAAGCTTTTATCTTGTCGGTGCAGCCTTTCAGTTTACTTAAAAAAAAAAAAAAAAAAGAAGCAACCACAGTGTTTCTGTTTTCTGATAGAAAATCTGATATTTTTTTGTTCTGGTAACATGTACTTGCTCATTAAGAGCCTGATTCTCCAAAAATCAGGATTTCAAAACATTCAAGGTCAGTACTTATCTGCTGAGCTTAGCACATACTAGGGATGTGAATTGGGTGCCTGATCGTTTGCGCTTTCGGGTTCGTCTGGCTGCGGGAAAATCTCGTTTTCTGGTGGATCGGCTTTTTTTTTTTTTTAGTGAAATATCCTTTTTCGGCTTAGTGCACGCTAACTCCTATTAGTGCGCGCCAACTCCCGTTAGCACGCACTAACAAAAAATAACAAAAAGTAACAAAATAACAAAAATAAATGGTTATTTTTTAGTGCACGCTAACTCCTGTTAGCTGCTTTTCTGTACACTTCCCCGGCGCCAGCAGAAATTAATGCCAGCCTTTGGGCAGGCGTTAATTTTTGAAAGTAAAATGTGCAGCTTCATTGCACATTTTGCTTTCTGGATCCCCTCGGGAATAACTAATAGGGCCATCAACATGCATTTGCATGTTGCGGGTGCTTTTAGTTTTGGGGGGGTTGGCTGCGCGTTTTTGATATGCTATTACCCCTTACTGTATAAAGGGTAAAGCTAGCGTGTCGAAAACACGCTGCTAACCCCCTGTACTGTATTGGCCCATCTTGGATTTCAGACAGAGGCTCTGATTCTGAATCTCTTTCTCAGAATGAAAGAAAACTTTTTTTTAAAAAGATTTAGAAAGCCAGGAGAAAAAGCAAGGTGGGCTGCTGCCTGTTGTCAGTGTCACTGTGTCAGAACAGAGACACTTCAAAGTCTTTGACTGTGGACTATCATTCAACAGGGAAAAGAGGTGTCTGTCTGAAGTACAGTAATGAGAAATCTGTGTTTCACAGTAGTGGTACATAGCACTGACTGACTAGTAGCCAGGTACAGCAGTCTTTACTCTCTGCCTTTCTGTGTGTGGAAAGGAGTCAGTGTGCTGTGTGTATGATGCTTCCACAAACTTATTGTAGTTGCAAGTGTTAAGTCTCTGTGTAGTCAGCAAGCAGACAGCAGTGTGAGGCATGCTTCGTTTATAATAAAAAGTGACTTTGGCTGGTTGTTGTGTGTCTGTATTGCTCCATGATGAGACCACACCTTGAATACTGTGTACAATTCTGGTCGCCGCACCTCAAAAAAGATATAATTGCGATGGAGAAGGTACTGAGAAGGGCAACCAAAATGATAAGGGAATGGAACAGCTCCCCTATGAGGAAAGACTAAAGAGGTTAGGACTTTTCAGCTTGGAGAAGAGACGACTGAGGGGGGATATGATAGAGGTGTTTAAAATCATGAGAGGTCTAGAACTGTAGATGTGAATCGGTTATTTACTCTTTTGGATAGTAGAAAGACTAGGGGGCACTCCATGAAGTTAGCATGTGGCACATTTAAAACTAATCAGAGAAAGTTCTTTTTCACTCAACGCATAATTAAACTCTGGAATTTGTTGCCAGAGGATGTGGTTAGTGCAGTTAGTATAGCTGTGTTTAAAAAAGGATTGGATAAGTTCTTGGAGGAGAAGTCCATTACCTGCTATTAAATTCACTTAGAGAATAGCCACTGCCATTAGCAATGGTAACATGGAATAGACTTAGTTTTTGGGTACTTGCCAGGTTCTTATGGCCTGGTTTGGCCTTTGTTGGAAACAGGATGCTGGGCTTGATGGACCCTTGGTCTGACCCAGTATGGCATTTTCTTATGTTCTTATGTTCTTATGTCTGTGTCCAATACACTGTGATAGTAATAATAAATCCTAGCCACGATTAGTAATTTAAGCATTTAAAATTCCATCAGGCCACTGGCATCGAAGGGTAGACAAGGCAACAACAATGAGAGAGAGGAAGAGGAAAGGCTTTCCTCCACAGGGACCTAGTACAGCCAGCATAAGCACCACTACTCATGATAGTAGTGATAGGAATTGGAATCCCCTGATGAAAATAAGAAGAAATGTATTTAGGAAGGGGAAGCCAGCTATAGAGGCAGGGTCAGGTAACAAGCTGGAACAGGAGCTGCCTGCTCTCATCTCCACTGTTCCTATGATGCAAGAGTAGAAAAAGACAGAGTCAATATTGGAGAACAGCTTCAGCAGTAGAGGGGTCATTAGAAGTAGAGGACCCTAAATCAGCACAGCACTCCTCTCTTTCCTCCTGAGCAGTGCTTCCAGGACATCTCTATAGAAAGTAATGATTCAGATGAATCATGTGAAAGATTTTCAACTCAGGAATTTGAACGTAGCATCTCAGGAAAGCTTTGGGGAGTCAATTTACTAGCATGCTATCTAGTGGGAAGCCAAGAAGACAGCAAGTGATACTACCAGGGCCAAAAGTAGAAACAGCAGGTAGCAGGATTATGGTTAGGGTTAGCATGAAAGATGTTCCTGGCATTGTCCTTGCTGGTCTACCCTCAACCCCAGCTGCAGCAGCAGCACACAACAACCCAGAAAGGGAGAGGGAATTCTGCATGATATCAGAGCAGTTAAAGGCACTTTACAGTTCTAGAGGACCAGTATTTGCACAATGTATTGGGAGCCATCAGTAGTGAAAAGAATTGGCCATTTTTCTCTAGGCAGTATAAATAAATAAAAAGACTGTTTTGTTTTGTTTTTTACCTCTGGCCCCTGGCACAGGCTGGAGTAGGACAAACGAAAGCAAGCAACCAGGGGAGCATTTTCTCTGGCTCCCACGGCACAAAGAGCAGGTCTGGCAGCCATGGGGAAGCCTCCTGCAGTCCCTCAATGCCTCCGGAAAAAAGGGGGGGGGGGGGGGGGGTAAGGCGGTCTGGAGCGAGTAATGCTGCTGACATGGCTCTTCCCTTCAGCCACAGGGAATGAAAGAAGTCTCTGCTGCTGCTGTTCTGGCAGCAGACATGGCAGGAAGCATTAAGAAAGCTCATGCCACATTGCAGAGGCTTCATCTGGGCCTGCAGGCCCAGCCGTGATGAGGTCTTTCAACCAATGACCCCTTAAAGAGGCCGGGTCAGAGCAATGCTGCAGGGCTGGCAAAAAAAAAAAGCTAACTAACTAACGGCTCGATACAGTAAGGCCGCGGTAAAAACAGTGTGGCAGTGTCAGGCGCACCCTTCCTCCCCGCACGCACAGTTCTCCTGAACTAACGCCTAAAACAAAGGGAAAGAAAACTAAAAATTAAATAAATAAAGGTACGAGGGTGGGGACAGGAAGTAGCCTGAGCCTCTTGAGCAAACCCCCTGCCATGAGAATCAGGATCCTCATCAACACAGGGGTGGCCAACATGCACCAAGGGACTTAAGGAAAATGAGGTCAGGAGTAAGGGGCCCTGCATAAGCTTCTGCTGTGTATGGACTGTGAAAGGGAGAAAGGGAAGACCTGGGAGAGAGCTTTAAGCAGCTCCAGAAAAAAACATTTAAAATTAAGTGCTTAGGGTAGGATGAGTAATAGGGTGCCCATTTCTAGCCCTCATAACCTGTGCCAGGATGTCTGGGCGCTTTAATGGTGTACCAGGACTTCAGGTATTTATTTAAAATTGTTTCTATACCGTCGTTCAGTTAAATACCATCACAACGGTTTACAGAAGGGCACAATATAAAGAGAAATATGGGTGGTATAGATTACAAATTACTCGTGTGCCATCATAGTACGGTAACAATGTAAAATAATAAACTAGGTGTGTAAATTAAACCTGATTGTTAGGAACAAATTAGGCAGTTTGATCTTAACATTAATGTGCTTATGTAGGATACTAAAAACTTCTAGCTTGGTGTATCCTTATCACTCAACTATTTTTCTCCTTTTCTTTATCTTTATAAAATGCTTGTTTAAAAAGCCAGGTTTTCAGATTAGTTTTGAATAATTTCAGATTTGTCTGTAGTCTTATTTCGAGTGGCATGGTATTCCAGAGTATAGGACCAGCCAGTGACCGTGCTCTTTCCCTTACTTGCGTGACATGTGCTGATTTGACAGAGGGGACAGTTAGTAGAGCTTTATTTGCAGATCTCAGGTTTCTTTGTGGTACATGCACGCGCAGTGCCGTGTTAAGCCAGTATTGTATTGCAGGAATCCAGTCCAGGTATTCCTGCAGGCACACCATATATTTACTGTAGCAAATCCAAAACCATGAGGGCTAGCCTCGTGGCTTTTGGAGGTGAGATACCCAGCATGAGGATACCAAGCGTGTGCAGTAACCAACCCCCTGGGATTTTTGGGTCAGTGCAGCTATTTTTATTTTAATGATGGAAATTAAATCGATCTGGCTGGCACCTGTGCTATGGTATGAAGCAGTTTGAAGTAGGTATGTGACAACTTTTAAAATTGGCACTACTTTACGATGATGTCAGTAGAGCAAGAATCTGCTATATGGGGGGGGGGGGTGAAGAGGTTTCATGTGGAAACTTTGGCAGAAAGACAGGAGGCATTGGGAGAAGGCAGACATGCTGTTCAGCAGCTCTACCATACTCCAGAGATAAGCTTGGTGAGCCAGTCTCCACCAAAGGAGGGACAGACACAATAAATAGTAATCCATGTGTTATTATGTGATAGTGAGGACTGAAAAAAGAAAAATAGGAAAAAAAATGAGTTTAATTTCAAGTGACTCCTGTGCCCCAAGCTATGATTACCGAGTGGAATAGTTAATTGTATGAACTGAACAGAAACATGGTTTAACTACCTATTTTTATTAGAGAGGAGTGGATAAAAATTTGTGAGAGTGTGAGTGCTGTTTCCCTCTTGTTTTGAGACAGGGAATACTTGCTTATTATTCTTTTTTTTTTTTTTAGCTAACTGATCAGTTCACTTAGCAGACTGACACCTCACTAACATTGAGCGGGTGAAAGATTCTTGGTGCCAAGGTTTTAAATACAGAGATAAGTGTGGCATACTCACATCTGAGACATCACACATCAGGTATGGCCAGACTAGGTACAATTTGTTGAGCTCAATAGTAAAGCAAAGACAAAGAGAAAGCCAATTGACACACAAAGAGGGAAAGAAAAGTTGAGAATGCATACCTCAAATGGCTTCTCTGTTTCAGAAGAGCCCATAAGAGAAAACAACACAAAGGATCAATTTCTTAAAATTCCACTTTGGCGTACAGATGCAGTCAGAGTACAGTAAAAGGAGAAATGCAGACACAATACTTATCTGACTCATAGTTGGTTTTAGTTTAAGGTTCTGCAAAGAGAAAAAAATAATTACTATTGTTTTCACAGTAATTCTATGTTAAACAAAGGAGTTTGAATCTGGTAAAATTTTAAGTTGCTAAGTATATCTACAAAAGAAAAAAAAATTGTCTTGCAGTATTGCTTCAAAGATACTTGTTGAAAAGTCTTAAATACATGGTGTACTGTCTATTGTTAGCTAATTCCTAATATATATATATATATATTTTTTTTTTAGTAAAATAAATTGTTAAAACTTTTAATTCAGGAATTATTTATTTCAGAGGTTCCCCAAACTAACATTCCCACTCAGGATGTTTTCCCTAAATTTATTCCTGCTTTCCCCCTACCCCCCGGGAGACTTTGCTGGGTGGATTCTGGACCTCTTTTTTCATAAGGGGCCTATTTGGGAAGAGGACATCAAACAATACACCCTGTGAAGTTCCAGCTAGAGACCTTGTAATATGGAAACAGCTAATACCCCACCAACCTTGGCCATGACAGCGGAAATGGCTCTGCAACAGGGAAGCTCTGTTTAGAACATAAGAACAGAGGAAATTGCCATACTGGGTCAGACCAAGGATCCATCAAGCCCAGCTTTCTATTTCTAACAGTGGCCAATCCAGGCTTCATGTACCTGGCAAGTACCAAAACACTTAATTAATAGTAGTTAATGGACTTCTCCTCCAAGAACTTATCCAAACCTTTATTAAACCCTGCTATACTAACTGCACTAACCACATCCTCTGGCAACAAATTCCAGAGCTTAATTATAGGGATGTGCAGCAGGGATGGATTCGTCCCATTCAGTATTCGTATTCGTGGGAAGCCAAATCCGCTGCATCCATTCTCAGGGGACCCCGATCTGTTCATTAGTTACGAATGTATTCTTTTCCGGAAAAAAACCCCATCCCAACCCTTTAAATTTAAATAACTACAACCCCCACCCTCCTGACCCCCCCCCCCCAAGACCTACCAAAAGTCCCTGGTGGTCCAGCGGGGGTCCAGGCGCGATCTCCTGTGCTCGGGCTGTCGGCTGCCAGTATTCAAAATGGCACCGATAGCCTTTGCCCTTACTATGTCACAGGGGCTACCAGTGCCATTGGTCGGCCCCTGTCACATGGTAGGAGCACAAGATGGTGCCGGCCGTGCATTGCTCCTACCATGTGACATGGTCCAACCAATGGCACCGATAGCCCCTGTGACATGTGAGGGCAAAGGCTATCGGCGCCATTTTGAATACCGGCAGCTGACAGCCCGAATGCAGGAGATCACGTCAGGACCCCTGCTGGACCACCAGTGACTTTTGGTAAGTCTTGGGGGGGTCAGGAGGGTGGGGGGTTTATTCATTAGATACGTTGCATTCGTGGGGGTTCGCCATTGCCATATGTTTCGTGGCCCCACAAATACAACGAATAGGGACATATACATTGTGGATTGCCAATACGTCGAAAATGAATGCACACCCCTACTTAATTATGCATTGAGTGAAAAAGAATTTTCTCCGATTAGTTTTAAATGTGCTACTTACTAACTTCATAGAGTGCACCCTAGTCCTGCTATTATCCGAAAGAGTAAGTAACCGATTCACATTTACCCATTCTAGACCTCTCATGATTTTAAAGACCTCTATCATATCCCCTCTCAGCCGTCTCTTCTCCAAGCTGAACAGCCCTAACCTCTTTAGCCTTTCTTCATAGGGGAGCTGTTGCATCTCATTTATCATTTTGGTCGCCCT
The DNA here is from genome assembly GCF_901001135.1 of Rhinatrema bivittatum. Lineage (NCBI taxonomy): Eukaryota > Metazoa > Chordata > Amphibia > Gymnophiona > Rhinatrematidae > Rhinatrema > Rhinatrema bivittatum. The sequence goes on from NC_042616.1 coordinate 78,944,141, forward strand.
TCTCTGTACCTTCTCCATCACAACTATATCTTTTTTGAGATGCTGCGACCAGAATTATACACAATACTCAAGGTGTGGTCTCACCATGGAGTGATAAAGAGGCATTATGGCATTTTCAATTTTATTCAGCATCCCCTTCCTAATAATTCCTAACATTCTGTTTGCTTTTTTGACTGCTGCAGCACATTGAGCTGACGATTTCAATGTATCATTTAGTATGATGCCTATATCTTTTTCCTGGGTGGTAGCTCCTAATATAGAACCTAATATTGTGTAACTTCAGCATGGATTGTTTTTCCCTCTATGCACCACTTTGCACATGACTACATTAAATTTCATCTGCCATTTGGATGCCCAATCTTCCAGTCTCGCAAGATCCTCCTGCAATTTATCACAATCCACTTGTGATTTAACTACTCTGAATAATTTTGTATCATCTGCAAATTTGATTACCTCACTCATTGTATTCCTTTCCAGATCTTTTATAAATATATTGAAAAGCACCGGTCCAAGTACAGATCCCTGAGGCACTCCACTGTTTACCCTTTTCCATTGAGAAAATTGACCATTTAATCCTACTGTTTCCTGACTTTTAACCAGTTTGTAATCCATGAAAGGACACCACCTCCTATCCCATGACTTTTTAGTTTCCTTAGAAGCCTCTCATGAGGGACTTTGTCAAACGCCTTCTGAAAATCCAAATACACTACATCTACCGGCTCACCTTTTATCCACATGTTTATTAACTCCTTCAAAAAATGAAGCAGATTTGTGAGGCAAGACTTGCCTTGGGTAAATCCATGGTGACTGTGTTCCATTAAAGCATGTCTTTCTATATGCGCTGTGATTTTGATCTTTAGAATAGTTTACATTATTTTTCCCAGCACTGAAGTCATGCTCACTGGTCTATAGTTTCCTGGATTACCCCTTGAGCCCTTTTTAAATATTGGGGTTACATTGGCCACCTCCAGTCTTCAGGTACAATGGATGATTTTAATGATAGGTTACAAATTGTAACTAATAGATCTGAAATTTCATTTTTTTAATTCCTTCAGAACCCTGGGGTGTATACCACCTGGTCCAAGTTATTTGCTACTTTTTGGTTTGTCAATCTGGCATACTACATCATCCAGGTTCACAGTGATTTAGTTCAGTTCTTCTGAATCATTACTCTTGAAAATAATCTCCGGAACTGATATCTCTCCAACATCCTCATTAGTAAACACAGAAGCAAAGAATTCATTTAGTCTTTCTGCAATGGCCTTATCTTCCCTAAGAGCCATTTTAACCTCACAGTCATCTAACAGTCCAACCAAATCCCTCACTGGTTTCTAGCTTCGGATATATTTTAAAAAGTTTTTATTGTGAATTTTTGCCTCTACGGCCAAGTTCATTTCAAATCCTCTCTTACACTTAACATGTCAATGCTTATGCTTTTTCCTATTTTCTTCAGATGGATCATTCTTTCAATTTTTGAAGAATGTTATATTGGCTAAAATAGCCTCTTTCACGTCACCTTTTAACCATGCTGGTAATTGTTTTGCCTTCCTCCCACATTTCTTAAAACATGGGATACATCTGGACTGTGCTTCTAAGATTGTATTTTTAAACAATGTCCATGCCTGTTGTACACTTTTAACCTTTGCAGCTGCACCTGTCAGTTTTTTTCAATTTTCCTCATTTTATCAGTTTCCCTTTTGAAAACTTAATGTTAGAGCTGTAGATTTACATATTGTCTTCCTTCCAGTCATTAGTTAAAATTTGATCATGTTATGATCACTATTGCCAAGTGGCCTGACCACCATTACCTTACTCACCAAATTCTGCATTCCACTAAGAATTAAATCTAAAATAGCTCCCTCTCTTATTGATTCCTTAACTAACTGCTCCATGAAGCAGTCATTTATTCCATCCAGGAATTTTATGTCTCTAGCATGTCCTGATGTTACATTTACCCAGTCAACATTGGGGTAATTGAAATCTAATAGAAAAAATATCTCTTTATATACAAAACAACGATTTGAATCAACCTTACCCGAGTTCTCCTGTCATTCTACATTCGTGATTTATGTCATTTTTTTGCCCATTCCGTTAACATACGTGGGCATGACAAAACATCAAATAAGAATTTGGTTAACAGAGCATAAGTGCTGCCTAAACACGGGCAGACTTAAGGAACCTTTGGTAGCTCATTTTAAAGACTGTAATCACGAATTTATGGACATCAAGTGGACAGTGTTAACCCACACTGGAGAGGGGGAGATCGTGTGAAGAGGCTCAGACAGTGTGAGCAAAAATGGATTTTCCAATTGCAATCAGTCACCCTGGGTGGACTTAACAAAGAAATTGAGTGGTTTCACTTCATGTGATTTCCCACTCAAATCAGGGGTATGTCTGGTATTAGGTGAGATCAGTGAATTCAGCCCATAAAATCAGAGTTGCTCTCGGCCAGTTCCTTGCTTACATGCCGAGACAGAAAATGGCGATGGATCTGGTAAGTGTATTAGAGCAGCGTCTTCCTATATGTGTGAGATGTATACATCGCAAAATAATTCACAAATAATGCTACAATGGTCATCTAAACCCAAAGCATTTTGATTTTTAGAAGTTATGAGGGACCTCTGCAAGTTTATTATAAATCAAGTTGCCCACAGCAGCAGCCCGTGAAGTGACAAGAGGAGCGCTGGGCAAAGTGAGTCAGCCTGAACACGTCCCTGAAGCAGCGGCTCGCGAAACGCGCACATTAGACCTCTGACTCCGACAAAAATAAAGGGAAGTAACATCTCTTGAGTTTTAAGTAAAAATTTAAAAGGTAAAAAAATGTTGTTTCAAATACTGGACTACTTGGACCTATGAGGACCCATAAAGGTGCAAAGTACAAGAGCAAACTTGCAGCACCGTGGGTGTTATGATGGTCCCTAATTCATCACTAGTGTGTTTATATCAAGCTTACGAAGGTAAAAAGATTTACAGCATTTACAAAAACAAAAAGAGTGTGATACAACTTTTCTTGCTGAGGTAATTGAAATCTGCCATTATTACTGCACTGCCAAATTGGTTTGCTTCCCTGATCACTCTTAGCATTTCATCATCTGTCTGATTATTTTGGCTAGTTGGACAATAGTACACTCCTATCACTATACTCTTACCCAACACACATGGGATTTCTACCCATAGAGATTCCACTGAGCATTTAGTCTCTCATATGATCTTTATCCTGTTGGACTCTATACCCTCCCAGATATAAAGTGCTATACTCCCACAAAGTAGATCCTCCCTATCATTGCGGTATAAGATATAGCACTGTCCCATTGGTTATCCTCCTTTCACCAAGTCTCTGAGATGCCAATTATGTCCATCTCAACATTCACTGCTATGCATTCTAACTCTCCCATCTTACTTCTAAGACTTCTGGCATTGGCATATATTCATTTCAAAGTGCATTTTTTGTTTGTATTAACAAGCTTCTTTTCAATTGATATGGATAATTTGAAATTATTTAGCTTAGGTGATTCTTTACTTATAGGCACATGGGCTACTTTTGCATTTATTGGAACCTCTCTGTTGGGATGCCCAAACTCTCCTGTTTCATTAGTATCCTTCAAAGATACATTCCTCCGAACCATGCACTGCTGGGTGACTATCAGCTTTTCCCCTAGTTTAAAAGCTGCTCTACCTCCTTTTTGAAAGTTAGAGTCAGCAGCCTGGTCCCATTTTGGTTAAGGTGGAGCCATACTTTCAGAAAAGTCTCCCCCTTCCCCAAAAGGTTGTCCAGTTCCTTACAAAACTGAATCCCTCTTCCCTGTACCATCGTCTCATCCATGCACTGAAACTCTGGAGCTCTGCCTGCCTCTGGGGACCTGCATGTAGAACAGGGAGCATTTCAGAGAATGCCACCCTGGTGGTTCTGGATTTCAGCTTTCTACCTAAAATCCTAAATTTTACTTCCTGAACCTCCTTCCCACATTTTCCTATGTCGTTGGTGCCCACATGTACCATGACAGCCGACTCCTCTCTAGCACTGTCTATAATCCTTTCAAGGTGACATGTGAGATCTGCTATATTCGCACTGGGCAGGCAAGTTATCAGGCAGTCCTCACATCCACCAGCCCCCCAGCTATCTACATTTCTAATAATCAAATCACCAACTATGATGGCTTCCTAAACCTTCCCTCCTGGGCAGTACCCCTGGGAGATTTGTCCTCAGTGTGAGAGGACAGAACATCACCTGGAGAGCAGGTCCTTGCTACAAGATCATTTCCTGCTACACCAGGGTAATGCTTTCCAACTGGTAGACCTTTCTAATCCAAGGTAGTACCAGGGCTGCCAGACTGGATTTGGGACTTTGCTATTATGTTCCTGAAGGTCTCATCAATGTAACTTTCTGTCTGCCTCAGCTCCTCCAGGTCTGCCACTCTAGCCTCCAGACATCGGACTCATTCTCTGAGAGCCAGGAGCTCTTTGCACTGGGTGCACACATACTCACTGTCAGATAAAAAATTGTACATGTGACACTTGATGCAAAAGACTGGAAAGCCTCCATCTTGCTGCTGGACTGCTGCCTTCATTTTAATTTTGTTGAGTTACTAGTTAAGTTTAGGTTGCTAAGGGAGTTAAAATTAGAGTACTTTAAATTTATAGGTGTATTCACTAATTAATCTGCTATGACCTACAAGGGGATGATTAAACTCTGAATAAGGGCTGGTGCAATAGTATGATTTAGAAAAGAGCCTGGTTTTTACTGAGAAAGTGTTTCTTGCCTAAAAATCAAGGGTTGAGATAGAGGGTGGGTGGGAGGGTAAGAAAGACACTAGAATTAACTCCCTCTGGCTTGCTTATTGTCTCAGAAATATATAAACTCTAAAGAATATATCCCACTATTAAACCTCTCTCCAATATTTTTAAGTCCTAAGAATTTCTAAGGCTATACTTACCAATCCTCTTCAACCACCATTAAGTTGATCTTCACTCAAAGGATTAAGAGGTTTGAGATTTGTGTGCTGCTAGGTATGCACTTCAGGTCATTTTCTATAGCAAAGGGTGCAGGGCCTCTGTAAGCTGGGGCTATGGAGTTCAAAACCTGGATCACTTGCTGTGACTCTAGAGTCCTCTCCCGGGGGATGCTGGGAGCAGTATGCAGGTGAGCATTCTAGTTCTCTTCTACTGTGAAGCAGTGTCAGCACAAGGTATTTGCCTTCTCTCCCACAGTGAAAACTCTGTTCAGGAGTGGTGAATGGCTATTTTGGTAAGGATAGAGGCAGGAAGTATTGGGGTTATCAAAGATCCTGTTTTTGATGTTTGTGGCATAGATGGAGAAATTGGAGGGGTACGTGAAGCCCTATTTTGGGGTATTGGAGAATCAGAGGGCCAGAGCTCCAATACTTATTATGTCAGAGGCTGAAGGCCCAATCTTTATTGTGTCATGGGCAGTGAGTAGATCAGGAGTTTTCCTTTTCCCTTTATCAGTGGATGAACATAGTAGAACTACTTTGGGGCTTAATCAAGGTGCTGCCCATTTAGTCTCACTAATGCCAACTTCTTTGCCCAAATTCAAATGAGTGACCAAATATACAAATTGTATTCTCTTTCTTGATGATGCATGCACAGGATAAAATTATAAGTTTAGATTTGTAATTTAAGGATACATCCTAAAATGGAAGCATAGAAGTTTATTTATTTAAACATTCTTATATACTGCCTATACAATTTGTGGTGGATCTAAGTGGTTTATAAACAAATTAATACATACATAATAATTTAAAACATCATAGTAGGCAGGGAAACAAAAATTTAAACATCACATAGGACAACTTAGCAATACATAGGAACAAATAGAGCAGTAAATGTAAATAACAAATAGTAAATAAGAGTCGTTTAGTTAGCTGTATGCAAGGGTACATAGATGAGTTTTGAGGGTTTTTTGAAGTATTTGGAATTTGCAATAAGACAGAAATGATCTGGGAGAGAGTTCCATAATGTCGGACCAGCCACTGAAAAGGCACGTCTGGGGGTCAGGTCTAATTTGGCTGTTTTTATGTTGGGGACCTCGAGTATACATTTATCTAATGATCTTAATTGGAGAGGTGGATGGTATAATCTTAGTATAGAACATAACCAGATGGAGGATGGGTTATATATTAGATTGTGAATTATGGAAAGAACCTTGTATTGTATACGGTATTGTAGACAGAGCCAATGGAGAAACTGAAGGACTGGAGTGATATGTTCTCTGCATGGGGTGCTGGTAATTATACATGCTGCGGAATTTTGAATAAGTTGGAGGGGACAGATAGAGCATGCTGGAAGACCCAAATATAAGGCATTGCAGTAATCCAAGCCTGATAGGATTAGTGCTTGCACAACTGAATGGAAGTCTGATCGAAAAAGGAGAGGTTTTATCTTTTTGAGTTCCTATGGACCATCCCTATTTTCATCTTTAGAGAGAATTTCATTGATTAACATCTTTTGATTTTTGTTATGCAGGACCAAAGCAACCTCAGCAAGGCCATCAAGTTGCCACTTAAGAAAAACTGAGACCCAAAGACTCTTTTACATAATAGTGCTAAAATGGTATTTCAGTAAGTTCCTGTCCTAACTGTAAACCCTTCTTTAGGGATCTCCTAGAATACAGGGGCACATGGTTTTCTCTGAGGCCTATTCTACTCTCAGATCTCCCTCTTTTCACATGAAAAAAGTCCCACTGACCCCAGGGCACCAGATTTGTTTCTGGCAGAGAGAATGAGTCAACTTCCAGGGGACAGTGGCAGAAGCAAATACCCAACTTATCCTTAAGCTGGAAGCACTAAGTGGAAGGCAGCAATGAGCTCCTTGTTTTCAAGGCCCAAATTTTGATGTAAAGGCATAACAGTGCTATGACCCAGGGACCCAGTGGTGTCCTGGCCATTGGGGAAGTCAATCTTGATAGCCCCAAGATCTGTTTTGCACTGTCACCAGCATGGCTAATGAATCTTGAATCATTTCCAGCCTTCATCTCTGTTGGCTGTACCCTGCAGGACAAGGAGGACCATGGCTGCTATGTCCTCAAGACTGGCCCTGATCTGGGCCAAGCTGCTGGATGGAGGAATATCTGGAACAGTATGATGGCAAACCTTGAGAAAGGGCTTTGACCACTTGCAGCCCAATGCCATCAGAAAGAGGAAATCTTGAGTCCCCTTACCTCAGTTAGTGAGTTCCAGATAGAGAAGCTTTACCAGCTGATACCCCTGGCGAGACAGAAAGTTGGATGTGGTTAACTGGATAGACCACATATATTAATATGTGATTTCTGCCCAAGCAGGGAAGGAGATACCTAATGGAAACATCTGAAAAAAGAGGAGGATGTAGTGGCAAGAGCTCAGCACACAGCCTGGAAGGAACATTGCAAAATAAGATGGAACAGAAGATACTCAAAAGTATTTCAGAATCCCTGGCATCTGCATCTGAGGCTGAGATTGAATTTAGCAATGAGAAAGCTCAAATACAAGGGGGGCATTAATGCAAGCCAGTCAGACGCATTAATGTCTCCACATCCAGGTTAACGAGACAAAAAGGTTCCTTGCACAGTGTTGGCTGTTGCCAGCCAGAATGTGGACCCTTAGACCGAGGTGAGATGGGACTATCAGGAAATGACCCCACGGACCCTCACCATCGGAAGGCAGAATCAACAGTGAATAGGAAATCCCCTCTCCTGATAGGAGGAATCCGGGGGTGGCCTGGGGTCGGAGACTGGCAGAAGGTAGACAGAGTCCTGTGTAGTCCAGATTGGGGCAGGCAGCAGGCAAGTAGGCTGGTCAGACAATTCGAGTCAAAGGTAGGCATCAGACAGGCAGGCAAAGTCCAAAAGGTAATCTGAATCAGGGCAGGCAGCAGGCACACCGGCAAAGTTAGGCAATCCGGGTCAGAGGCAGGTGGCAGGCAGGCAGGCAGAGTCAGGCAATCTGGATCAGAGGCAGGCGGCAGGCAGAGGCAGGCAATCCAGGTAAGAGGCAGATGGCAGGCAGGCTGGCAGAGTCAGACAGTCCAAATCACAACCAAAAGCAGAGGGACAGCTAGGCAGGGAGACCTGTTGCAAGGCAAAGACCAGCAGGCAGGTCCCAGGCTATAAAGGAAGCTGTCACTGATGTCACTTCCTGGGGCTGGGACACTTCCTGGTCCCTGGCCCCTTTAAGAGGTGGGGTGAGCGCCTGGAGGCCTGCCCACAACCACGTTCTGTGACGTCAGAGGTCCTGCAGGAGGAGATGTCCCGGATGCCCTGTTGCATGACCGTGGATCCGGCCGAGATGGTAAGCTGAGCTGGTTGTGCGGCTGTGCGGCTATGCCGCGCAACAGTACCCCCTCTTTTAGGCCTCCTCCCAGGAGGTCTGGATTTCCGGGGATGAGCACTGTGAAACTGGCACAAGAGATTTGCGGACGTGAACTCTTGTTGAGATTTGCGGACGTGAACTTTCATGAAAAAAAAGAACAGGGTCGTAAGGTCCCGGAATCTGCCCTCTGGCTTAGCACTGCTCCCACTCCCAGAGAGGAAGCATCCACTTCCATAATGAATTGGCATTCTGGATCAGGGTGTTGGAGGCATGGTTCCTGTAGAAAGGCTTGCTTAAGTCTTGTAAAGGCTAAACATGCCTCAGGTAGCCAGTTCTTGGCGTCAGATCCCTTTCGCATAAGTGTGGTTAGAGGAGCCACCAGTTGGGAAAAATGTGGAATAAAATGTCGATAAAAGTTTGCAAATCCTAGAAATCTTTGGAGACCCCAGAGAGTAGATGGTTGGACCCAATCCTGGATGCAACGCACTTTTTCAGGGTCCATGCGGAACCCTCAGTAGGACCCGATGTAGCCCAGGAAGGGTAGACTCTCTTGCTCAAATGCACATTTTTCCAGCTTTGCGTAAAGTTGGTGGGCTCGCAAGTATTATAACACCATTCATACCTGTTGTCGGTGGCTCTGAAGGTCACGGAAAAAATAAGAATGTCATCAAGATAAACAATCACTGAGTCATATAGGAGATCTCTAAAAATCTCATTCATCATATGCTAGAACACTGCGAGAGCATTACATAGGCCAAAGGGCATGACAAGATACCACTGAGGTGGTAGCCAGGGTAATGATTTTTGGAGGATATATGTGCTGTAGACATGTTTCGAAGCATTGAGAACCCCAGCTGGCGAGCTGGAGTGTCTTCCAATGAAGCACGGGAAAATGTTGCTGGAGCCAGGGTATATATCGCTCTGTCCAGAACGTAGAAAGAGATCTGCTTCTCGTGCAAAAGTCCGGAGCGGAGATATAAAGTCTCAGTCGTAAATCCGATATGTCCCGGCAAGGGTTCTCCATAGATCGAAGAAATATATAGAAGATGGTCTCGAGCACAGAGGGATAGCTGTAGTTCTTCCACCAGGACTCTAGTTACAAAGTTCCCTCTAGCCCCAGACTCTACTAATGCCAGCGAGGAAAACTCCCTTCCATCCATCAGGATGGTTACCAGAAGAGTTAGTTGTGGGGATGAGTGGGTGCAGCCTAGAAGCATTTCCCCTCCGGCAACTAGGCTGGTCCGTTTCTCGGCTTCTGGGGGATGTATTTACCATGTGTACTCTACCGGCACAGAAAAAACATAGCCCCAGACGGCATCAACAAAGTTTCTCCTCAGACGAGATGTGGGTTCTTCCCAACTGCATGGGTTCATTGGCTTGTCCCAGGGAAGAGGCCTCTGAGCTGGTTGGGAGAAGAGGATGAGAGAAGTAAGGAGCCAAAGGTGAGAATCTTCGTGGAGGACGTGCCTCACGAGCGCATTGCTGAAGATGTCTATCAATTCTCCCTGCAAGGTCAATCAGCTCATCCAATGAATCCGGTAACTCCCTTGCCGCTAATTTGTCTTTGATGCGTGGTGACAATCCCTCAAGAAGGATGGCCCATAAACTGTCCTCACACCAATTCAACTCTGACGATAGGGTACGAAATTCAATGGCGTAGTTTATCAAAGGCCTGACACCCTGACGGAGGTGAATCCTATCTGTGCTTAATGTGGCTGATCATCCAGGGTCCTCGAAAGCCTGTTTGAATATTCATAAAAAAAGTTGAATGTCCTGGAGCATGGGATCAGCCCTTTCCCATAAGGGTGATGCCCAATCAAGTGCCTTGCCATCCAGTAGTGAAATGATGAAAGTGGTCTTGATGGCGTTGGTGGAGAACTGGGTCGGTTGTAGGAAGAAATGCATTAAACATTGATTCACAAATCCTTGACATAGTTTGGGATCTCCAGTATAGCTGGGTGGTATTGGAAGATGCAGAGGAGCAGGAGCTGCTAACGGAGCTGGAGGTGCCGTATGGGTGGGCTGCAGCTGTCATTAGAGTGTCAAGACATGCGTTGAGATGATCCATGGTGGCTGCTACTACCTCAAGACATTGCTGTTGCTGCTGAAGCTTCTGGGCTAACCCAGGGATGGTGCGGAGTCCGGAGAGGTCTGCCGGGTCCTTGGCCTTGCAAACTGTTGGCTGTTGCCAGCCGGAATGTGGATCCTTAGACTGAGGTGAGATAGGTTATCAGGAGATGATCCCACGGACCCTCTCCGTCGGAAGGCAGAATCAACAGTGAATAGGAAATCCCCTCACCTGATAGGAGGAATCCGGGCATGGCCTAGTGTCAGAGGCTGGCAGAAGGTAGAGTCCTGTGTAGTTCAGATTGGGGCAGTTAGCAGGCAAGTAGGCTGGTCAATCTGAGTCAAAGGTAGGCATCAGACAGGCAGGCAAAGTTCAAAAGGTAATCCAGATCAGGGCAGGCAGCAGGCACACCGGCAAAGTCAGGCAATCTGGGTCAGAGGCAGGCGGCAGGCAGACAGGCAGAGTCAGACGAACCAAGTCAGAGGCAGGCAGCAGGCAGGCAGGCAGAGTCAGGCAATCTGGGTCAGAGGCAGGCGTCAGGCAGGCAGGCAGAGGCAGGTAATCTGGGTCAGAGGAAGGCAGCAGACATGCAGGCAGAGTCAGACAGTCCAAATCACAACCAAAAGCAGAGGGACAGCTAGGCAGGAAGACCTGTTGCAAGGCAAAGACCGGCAGGCAGGTCCCAGGCTTTAAAGGAAGCTGTCACTGATGTCACTTCCTGGGGATGGGACACTTCCTGGTCCCTGGCCCCTTTAGGAGGCGAGGCGAGCTCCTGGAGGCCTGCCCACGCCCGTGTTCTGCGATGTCGGAGGTCCTGCAGGAGGAGATGTCCCAGATTCCCCATTGCACGACCACGGATCCGGCTGAGTTGGTAAGCTGAGCCGGTCGGGCGGCTGCGCAGCCGCACCGCACAACATACAGAAGCTACTGAGAAGACAAAACAAGTTAAGGGGCAAACAATATAAATGACTTCCAGTAATACACATTATCCTAGCTTTGACATGTATCACAGACTATCTGTGCATCTGGTTTTGATTAGCATTGCTACTCTGAGCAGCCTTTAATTTATTTATTTTAAGTGGTTTATATTCCGCACACATCCAAATTTGTTTGGGTGGATTCCAACAATCACAAATATAAATAGAATAAAATGATGAACACATACAATATAAATTGAATAAAAATCACATAAACTAGCCTAATGGCATAAGCATTTACTAAGTCTGAAAAATATGCAGTGGTTAATATACAAAACCATTTAGATAAATTACTCATGTTATCCATCTAACTCCAAGTTATCCATTTAAATCTATACTAATGCCATCATGGACTGTAATTGAAAAACATTGCTCATATTAAAGAAATTACCCCCAATGCACAAACATTTGTTTTGAAACGTGGATCATAGGATAGGATGTTGTTACATGTATTCAAAAAAACATTTCAAAAAAGTTTCATACAATTGTGCCAGATGATATCTATAAGACAATGAAGGTCTAAGTACTGGTAGTGTCTAGTATGATGGTATAAATAATGAATTTACATCTATATGAGAGAAAGCGTTTTTGTGTAGTACCATTTTGAATATTGACCTCCATGTATCTAAATCTATAATGGATTGCTTAAAAAGGAATGTCTTTAGTTCCTTTTTAAAGATTTTAGGACAAATGATGGAACATAATGAGTCTGGGAGGGAATTCTATGCCTTTCCACAGTGGAGAAGGCATACTCTCTATTAGACTCAAGATAGGCCAGCCTGACTGATGGGTTTTCCAGAAAGCTTTTGCTAGAGGATTTTAAAGCTCTAGGTGATTTATAAACCAGGGAAGAGAATTATTATTGATAAGTTTATGAATCATTGTAAGGGTTTTGTATCTAATTCTGCTATTTACAGGGAGCCAATGTAGAGAGGTGAGCCCAGGAGTAATATGGTCATATAATTTTGTTTTAGATAACAGCTGAATTCTGTACTATCTGCAGAGGATGCAGTGTACTTGCAGGTAAGCCTATACAGAGAGTATTACAATAATAAAAATAAGTCAAGACTAAAGCTTGCAAAACTGATCAAAAGTCTTGGGGATTGAGAAATGGCTTTAGATGTTTTAGAAGTTGTAATTTATCAAATAACTTCTTTAACACAGATTTAATGTGCCCTTTCATAGAAAGAATTGTTGCAGTCCTGGCCGTGAGCACCGTGGCCCGACCCTTACCTCCTTGTTTCCGGACCCGCTCCCAGAGCCCTGGCTTGCGGCCTGTTTGCGCTGTGCCCCGGAGTGACTCGCTTGGCTTCGTTGCTCCATTCCTGCTACAGTACCTGCTTGGTTCCTGCCTACCTGCTACAGCACCTGCTTGGCTCCGGTTACCTGCTACAGTACCAGCGTGTTTCCTGCTCGCCAGCCACAGAGCCTGCTTGGTCCCTGCTCGTCAGCTACAGTGCCAGCTTGGTTCCTGCTTGCCAGCCACAGAGCCTGCTTGGTCCCTGCTCGTCAGCTACAGTGCCAGCTTGGTTCCTGCTCGCCAGCCACAGAGCCTGCTTGGTCCCTGCTCGTCAGCTACAGTGCCAGCATGGTTCCTGCTCACCAGCCACAGAGCCTGCTTGGTCCCTGCTCGTCACCTACAGTTCCTGCCTGGTTCCAGTGGCCGAGTCTTGCTACAGTTCCGGCCTGGTTCCAGAACCCGAACCCAGTTACAGTATTGCTACTGTCCTAGTCTGGTTCCAGTTACCTGTCCTGATTCACAACCCACCTAAGTCCCAGCGGCCGGGCCCCTACAGGCTCCTCCCGGGGGAATACCAGCTTCCAGGGTGAAGAGCATCTACGTCCCGCCTGAACATCTGCCTCCCGGCCTGCTATTCATTAGAGACATTGACCATCTATTCCCAGTCTCCAGCAGGTCGGCCCAAGTGTCCACTAAACAGAGACTCCCACAACAAGAATGGTATCAATTGTCACCCCAGGTCTTTTAGCATGTTGCTTTATTGGGATAGTTGACTGGAGAATTGGACTGTGGATGGAAAGTCTGTAGAAGTATTTTTCAGAGTTGTGAGGATGATATTTATTTAATTAAAACCATTTATTACTTACCTCATCTATAGTCTGAGGTTGGGAACATAATAAAACAAACATCAAATCAAATTAATTCATGTCATGCATTACATAGGGCTTTTTGTTTGAGTGAGCTGGTAATGCCATTCAAGAGACTCTCTCTGCTTACATGGTATATTGGCAACAGTGCTCAGATGCCGAAAGTTAAAGTTACAGGTACTGTATATAGCTCCACAGTAAGCAAAGTCGAGGAGTATGAATTATTTTGAGGTCAGTTGCCCCGGGCAATTTTTAAAGGAATTTCTGTGAATAAACCAGTTTACCTATCGCGTTACAAAGTTCTTCACAAAAACTAAATCACAAATACTTTTTTCATACTCTGCCTGCCAGATCTTGGAATAAAGTAATCACCAATAATATTTGTTCATATGTACTTCTACCTTGTGCAGAGTAAGGGTAAGTACATGAGTCATAATAGCTTTCAAAATACATATCGACATAGCAGTTCCCTGTATAATAACAAGGCTAATGCAAACATAAGTCAGTATTTTCTTTCCCCATGCCTTAATCTGTTCCCACCATGCATACATACTAAGAGCCCAATCAGGTTCTTTGGCCCATCCTGGGGGAAGATTATAATTTTCAGTTGACCACTTAGTACTGTTTAGCAACTGTGGGTGATGGTGAATAATCTTTGTGCAACACTGGGCACTGAGTTCATCATTTAGTACTGTTGGCAAACAACCCCTTTTTCTGCCAGGATTAAATCTAATGCCATATGATTATCCATGGCTTAATGATGAGTTTCAGCTAATTGATGTGCTAGAGCACAGAGATTATCCTGGGTAGTATTCTTAAGGGTTTCTACTAAGACTTGTAAGCACAGGACAGCAGTAGAAAGATAGCCAATAGCATGCATGTTGGAAAATGGGAACCATGCAGAGCCCATCAGTTTATGGCATTCCTCAACAGTAATAGGTGTGTATTGTAAGGCATTCTGACTGTCCTAATTAGAGAAATTCAGGAAGGGGAGTTCTTCTAAGGTTTGCTGTCTATTTCCACTAAACAGCCTACTAAATATTGGCCTTCTCATTACTAAATGGACAGTACAAGAAGCAGGCTTTGTACCACTAAAGTAAACCCCTGTTGTGCTAATTGCTTGTAGGGATGTGAATCGTTTTTTGACGATTTAAAAAAATCGTCAGATATTTTTTAAATCATCAAAAATCGTTAGAGTCGCGATACAATAGAAATTCCCCCGATTTATCGTGAAAAATTGTAAATCAGGGGAGGGCGGGAAAACCGGCACACCAAAACAACCCCTAAACCCAGCCCGACCCTTTAAAACAAATCCTCCACCCTCCCGAACCCCCCCAAAATGTTTTAAATTACCTGGTGGTCCAGTGGGGGGGTCCCGGCGCAATCTCCCGCTCTCGGGCCATCGGTGCCATTTTGGCTGCCACTGATATAAATGGCGCCGATGGCCCGATAAAAAAAAAAACCCACTCGACCCTTTAAAATGACCCCCTCGGGCCATATTGCCAGAATTCAAAATGGCGCCAGTGCTACCTTTGCCCTCACTGTGTTACAGGGGCCGACCATTGGCCCCTGTGACATAGTGACACCTTACCCTGTGACAGGGCAAAGGTAGCCCCGGCGCCATTTTGAATTCTGGCAATATGGCCCGAGTGCAGGAAGTCACTCCCGGACCCCCGCTGGACTTTTGGCAAGTCTTGTGGGGGGTCAGGAGGCCCCCCCAAGCGGTCCAAAAGTCCCTGGGTGTCCAGCGGGGGTCCGGGAGCAATCTCCTGCACTCAGGCCATATTGCCAATATTCAAAATGGCGCCGGCGCTACCTTTGCCCTGTCATAGGGTAAGGGCAAAGGGCCATCGGTGCCATTTTTATTAACGCAGGCGATGGCCTGAGAGCCGTTGATTAGAGATGTGAATCGTTTTCCATATCGTCTTAACGATAGAAATCGTGTGGCAGGAGAAGAAAATCGTGTTTGGCACGATTATTTTGTTGAAAAATCGTTAAAAATCGTTTTTTCCGATTAGTGCGCACTAACTCCCCGTTAGTGCGCACTAACTCAAAATGATACAAATAGACACTTTCCAGGTCACTGAAGGTCAGTTAGGAATGAATATGGTTTCCTATTGGCTGGCAGCCCTCTTATCTATTGATGTTACCAAGGTTACCACTGAGGTGATGGTTGGGGGGATGGGAAATGGAACTGGAAACTCATGAACACCAACAGAAAATGAAACAAAGTGTTCACACTTCCCAGGTCAGTAAAGGTCACTTAGGAATGAATATGTATTCCTATTGGCTGGCTGTGCTCTTATCTATTGATGTTACCAAGGTTACCACTGAAGTAATGGTTGGGGGGATGTGAAATGGAAACAGTTGGAAGCTTGACATGTGATGATCAGCAATCACGTGACTAGAACTTCTTTGTTTATTATTTTTGTTAGCAGACACGTGCATGTTGAATTTGCCAATCACTGTGCATTTTAGAAAGGTGGTCCTGGCTGGAACTGTACACAGTTCAAATATATGTAATTGATTGTTGGTAAGTGTATTTTTTAAGTAGCCACACTGGCACAAGTATGTTTACTTTTCCTCCTACTTAACTCACTAGCTCAGCTTTGTAAGAAGGGCTTCTCTGCTTGAGTGAGGGTCAGGCAGCTCCCCCCTGTCTGTGAAGCCAGCCTCTCACTAGTAATGCAGAGAGGGAGCTGTCTCAGACTTCACCATCCTCCTCCCCCCCCCCCCCTCACCCACACACCATTCACTAGCTGGGACATGGGGGAAGTCAGGAGTGAGGGTCAGGCAGCTCCCCCCTGTCTGTGAAGCCAGCCTCTCACTAGTAATGCAGGGAGGGAGCTGTCTCAGACTTCACCATCCTCCCCCCCCCTCACCCACACACCATTCACTAGCTGGGACATGGGGGAAGTCAGGAGTGAGGGTCAGGCAGCTCCCCCCTGTCTGTGAAGCCAGCCTCTCACTAGTAATGCAGGGAGGGAGCTGTCTCAGACTTCACCATCCTCCTCCCCCCCCCCCCTCACCCACACACCATTCACTAGCTGGGACATGGGGGAAGTCAGGAGTGAGGGTCAGGCAGCTCCCCCCTGTCTGTGAAGCCAGCCTCTCACTAGTAATGCAGGGAGGGAGCTGTCTCAGACTTCACCATCCTCCCCCCCCCCCTCACCCACACACCATTCACTAGCTGGGACATGGGGGAAGTCAGGAGTGAGGGTCAGGCAGCTCCCCCTGTCTGTGAAGCCAGCCTCTCACTAGTAATGCAGGGAGGGAGCTGTCTCAGACTTCACCATCCTCCCCCCCCTCACCCACACACCATTCACTAGCTGGGACATGGGGGAAGTCAGGAGTGAGGGTCAGGCAGCTCCCCCCTGTCTGTGAAGCCAGCCTCTCACTAGTAATGCAGGGAGGGAGCTGTCTCAGACTTCACCATCCTCCTCCCCCCCCCTCACCCACACACCATTCACTAGCTGGGACATGGGGGAAGTCAGGAGTGAGGGTCAGGCAGCTCCCCCCTGTCTGTGAAGCCAGCCTCTCACTAGTAATGCAGGGAGGGAGCTGTCTCAGACTTCACCATCCTCCTCCCCCCCCCTTCACCCACACACCATTCACTAGCTGGGACATGGGGGAAGTCAGGAGTGAGGGTCAGGCAGTTCCCCCCTGTCTGTGAAGCCAGCCTCTCACTAGTAATGCAGGGAGGGAGCTGTCTCAGACTTCACCATCCTCCCCCCCCCCCTCACCCCACACACCATTCACTAGCTGGGACATGGGGGAAGTCAGGAGTGAGGGTCAGGCAGTTCCCCCCTGTCTGTGAAGCCAGCCTCTCACTAGTAATGCAGGGAGGGAGCTGTCTCAGACTTCACCATCCTCCCCCCCCTCACCCACACACCATTCACTAGCTGGGACATGGGGGAAGTCAGGAGTGAGGGTCAGGCAGCTCCCCCCTGTCTGTGAAGCCAGCCTCTCACTAGTAATGCAGGGAGGGAGCTGTCTCAGACTTCACCATCCTCCTCCCCCCTCACCCACACACCATTCACTAGCTGGGACATGGGGGAAGTCAGGAGTGAGGGTCAGGCAGCTCCCCCCTGTCTGTGAAGCCAGCCTCTCACTAGTAATGCAGGGAGGGAGCTGTCTCAGACTTCACCATCCTCCCCCCCCCCTCACCCACACACCATTCACTAGCTGGGACATGGGGGAAGTCAGGAGTGAGGGTCAGGCAGCTCCCCCCTGTCTGTGAAGCCAGCCTCTCACTAGTAATGCAGGGAGGGAGCTGTCTCAGACTGGTATCAGGGTTAGGGCACTGTGTGCAGGAAGATCACAACACTCCTGGTATTAATAGGGATAGGGCACTGTAAGAGATGACTGTAGTAGATTGAATAAAGATCTGATGTTTCTGCTCTCCTCACACCAAACAAAAACAACACACAAGCAGAGAAGCCCTTCTTACAAAGCTGAGCTAGTGAGTTAAGTAGGAGGAAAAGTAAACATACTTGTGCCAGTGTGGCTACTTAAAAAATACACTTACCAACAATCAATTACATATATTTGAACTGTGTACAGTTCCAGCCAGGACCACCTTTCTAAAATGCACAGTGATTGGCAAATTCAACATGCACTAGCATTTCAGGTGCCTGCTAACAAAAATAATAAACAAACAAGTTCTAGTCACGTGAGTGCTGATCATTACATTACTTTTTTTGTCAAGCTTCCAACTGTTTCCATTTCACATCCCCCCAACCATTACCTCAGTGTTAGCCTTGGTAACATCAATAGATAAGAGCACAGCCAGCCAATAGGAATACATACATACATATTCATTCCTAAGTGACCTTTACTGACCTGGGAAGTGTGAACACTTTGTTTCATTTTCTGTTGGTGTTCGTTAGTTTCCAGTTCCATTTCCCATCCCCCCAACCATCACCTCAGTGGTAACCTTGGTAACATCAATAGATAAGAGGGCAGCCAGCCAATAGGAACACATATTCATTCCTAACTGACCTTCAGTGACCTGGAAAGTGTTTATTTGTATCATTTTCAGTTAGTGCGCACTAAATCGAGTTAGTGCGCACTAACGGGGAGTTAGTGCGCACTAACTCGATTTAGTGCGCACTAACACGATTTAATGATTTTTAACGATAAATCGTTAGAATTTCTATTGTATCGTGTTCTATAACGATTTAAGACGATATTAACATTATCGGACGATAATTTTAATCGTTGAAAAACGATTCACATCCCTACCGTTGATCGCTCCCCGCACTCCCGCTGGACCACCAGGTAATTTTAAAACCTTTTTTGGGGGTTCGGGGGGGTGTTTTGATTATCGGATCGGGCGCAGCCGATAATCAGAACTCAAATCGGGCTGGGCGATAAAAATTTTAAGATTTGGATCGGAACCCGAACAGATCAGATTCCGGTTCCGATTCACATCTCTAATTGCTAGTGGAATTTCAAAGGGAAACTCCATAGGCAGTTTTCCATGACAATTCAGAGTGTTTCAGAAGTTCAGCTTCTCAGAAGAGATATTATATGATCACTTGGTGATATTACTAAAGGAAAACTAAATAATTGTTGCTTATATTCTTCCTAACTATAGTATGACTATTTAACCCCTGCAGTTATAAAGCCATTTTCAATTTTGTAATAAAAAAAAAAGTACACCATTAAACCTCTGCCCTGCCAAGAAAATGAACTTGTATTGCTGATAATGGGAAGGACAATTTTCAAAGTGATTGATGTGAGTATGACAACTGACCTTTCTCAGTGCAGCAAAATATTATTGTGGTGCTTCCCAACATGGGCTCTTTTAATCACATTAAGGGGAGGCATTTCTGCAAATGCAATTAGGTCAGAGGGAGGAGGGAAGAGAGGAGTGCATGTGTAGATTGCATTTTCAAATCTATAGGTGCATTTTTCCTGCCAATGTCTACCCACAGAAAAGTAGGTTCAGGCCTCTGTGGGTTCTTTGTACTCATAGCCGTGGTAAGTCTAACAGGATGCTGGGCTTGATGGACCCTTGGTCTGACCCAGCATGGCAATTGCTTATGTTCTTATGTATGTAATTTCCCTTTGAGAATTGTGCAAAGACCATGGTAAAAAGTAACTGCAAACTTTACACCATTTCAGGCAGTTTAAACACTGGGTTCCTTAAGTGTATGAATATCAACATGGAAAAATAATTTCTGATACTTTCAGCCAAGCTACCATATGTATATTCTACGATCACAAGTAAACTGCATTTGGAACACCATAACTGCTTGTGCTTTCCTCACACTATATTCTGGTCAATGCCTAACCTTGACCTAATAAAAGATATTTGATTAATTCACAAATGGACATAATATGCTTCACATGACAAAATTAATGAAATGAGCATCCATTTGTCAAACTAGATTGGGTGTCATGGAAGTGCAATAGGAATTCCTAACTTTAGACATTCATTTAGATTCAACTATAAAGCAAAAATGATGTTGTAGGCACATCTCAAAACATGAAAATAGTATCAACATCCATTTCAAAACTAATAAACTGAAAAATAATTAATGCCATAGGAAAGTTTAACTGGGCTGGAGTAAGTATTATGAGCCTTTCAAGGCTTTTTGAATATATGACTCTTAAACTGGATTTCCCAGTATCATTAAAGGGCTCAAAGTTACTTTCTCATAAAGCTAACCATCGAACTCACAAAAATATGTACAGCTTATTATAACAGCCATTTTGTATAAGTGAAATCATTTAGTAAAGCATGAAGAATCTAGAACCCTTAAGAACCATCAGTAGCATGGGATCTTCTTGGTGTGTGGGTAATTGCCAGGTTCTTGTGGCCTGGATTAGCCTCTGTTGGAAACAGGATGCTGGGCTTGATGGATCCTTTGTCTGACCCAGCATGGCAATTTCTTATGTTTTTATGTTCTTATGCGACTAATATGTTATGGCCGCTGGCCGCAGCAGTCCGCAACCAGGGCCGGCCACTCACCCCTGTGGGAGGACTGCCGCTGAACTGCCTGCAGGAGCAGGCAGCCATGGTCGACGCTTTCTTCGCGGCCGTTCCAGCTGCTACTGACCAGGCCGCATCCTACGGCATGTCTCCCCTCTGTTGCTGGCTCCTCCCCTGCTGGGCCTGCCTAGAGCCGCATGTGTGGCTGATCATTTCTTTTAAAGGGGCCACGACAGGATATTGCCACAGTCCTTCCGGGGGACTCCTCCTTCCAGTACACTATTTAAGGCAAGGTCTGCTCCTCAGAACTTGCCTTGGTTTCTTGGTTCCTGGTTCTGGATTGTTCCTGAGTTCCTGATCCTGAGTTCCTGTTCCTGATTCCTGTGCTCCGCTGCCTGCCTTCCTCGGACCCGCTCCTGTTCTCCTGCCCAGTTCCTGTTTCCACTCCCTTCCTCCTCAGATGGATCTTTGACTTCTGACTTCTGGACCGGCTTCCAATCATTCTTCTGGCACCAACTCCTGGACAAGTTTCTGACCATTCTTCTTGCTCCGACTCCTGAACCGGCTTCTGACATTCTTCTGGCACCAACCTCTGGAATTGACCGTCGCCTGCAGGAGAGGGCCTGTGAGTTTCAAGGTTCGAGAAGACGCATGGCAACTTCTAATTCTCCACAATCATCTTCACCTGTCGCTCGAACACCTTCCAGCACTGAGGAGACCATTGACAAACCAATGCAACTAGGATGAGGACCTCTCTCTCTGGAGGAATGGCAAAAATGCCGCAAGGCGGGCCTCTGTCTTTACTGTGGAGGGTCGGGCCATCTCATTGCTCGCTGCCCAATTCGTCCGGGAAACTCCAAGGCCTAGGCTTCTCTGGGGGAGTGACCCTAGGCATAACTTCACCTGCTCCCCCGCTTACCTTGCCAGTGACCCTCTGTTGCGGAGGTCACGAGTTTCCGACACTGGTCCTGGTGGATTCGGGGGCCGGAGGAAATATCATCCTACAAGACATGGTCAAACATCCACTCATTCCTACTCATCCATATCCGAGACCTTTGACTCTCTCCTCCATCCGTGGAGATCCCACCCCCCCCCCCCCCCCCCCCCCCGGGTAAAATAACACATCACATATTTCCCCTGGAGTGTTACATCGCACCGAATCATACGGAACACATCACTCTGTATGTTATTCCGAAAGCCATTCACCCAGTAGTACTTGGGATACCTTGGCTGCAACACCACAACCCGCAGTTCGATTGGACATCTTTACAGCTTACCCGCTGGGGCCCAGCGTGCCATGAAACCTGTCTCAAGGGAGTAACTTTCTCCTCTAACTGTCTCTGTACTTCACTCTTGGAGGGCCTGCCTACTCAATACAGTCTGTTCACCGATGCATTCTCCAAAAGGGCCACAGGAATTTTGCCCCCGCATTGAGAATTTGACTGCACCCATTAATTTGGTTCCTGGAGCCTTTCTGCCTGGTGGAAGAGTTTGTTCGTTGTCCGCCCTGGAGACCCGTGCCATGTCAGATTATATTTGGGACAATCTTCAGAAGGGCTTTATCCGACAGTCCACGTCCCCAGCCGGGGCCAGCTTCTTCTTTGTCGGCAAAAATGATAGGACTTTGCATCCTTGTATTGACTTCCGTGGGCTGAATGCGATTACCATTAAGGAATGATACCCATTGCCCCTGATAGCCGAGCTCTTCAACTGGTTACAGGGAGACAGTGTTTTCTCGAAACTAGACCTTCGAGGAGCCTACAATCTGATCAGGATTCGAGAGGGTGATGAATGGAAGACGGCTTTTAATACCAGGGATGGCCATTATGAATACCTCGTCATGCCGTTTGGATTAACCAATGCTTCTGCTGTGTTCCAGCACTTCATTAATGAAATATTTCGAGATCTGCTCTATGTATGCATAGTAGTTTACTTAGACGACATCGTAATCTTTTCTCGTGATCTACAAATGCATCAACAACATGTCATCTAGGTTCTGCAACGCTTAAGAGAGAATTGACTCTATGCCAATATAGAAAATTGCATCTTTGAAAAAGAGTCACTACCCTTTCTGGGGTATATTATCTCAAATCAAGGTTTCCAGATGGACCCCTCCAAGTTGAAATGTATCCAAGAATGGCCCCAACCTAGCAGGTTACATGCGCTCCAGCGCTTCCTTGGATTTGCTAACTAATATCGTAGTTTTATCCAGAACTTTTCTAAGCTGGCTGCACCTCACACTGTTCTTACTCATAAGGGGGAAAACATCAAGTTTTGGAGGCTGAAGAAGCCTTCCAGGCTCTCAAGAAGCTGGCTGCACCTCACACTGTTCTTACTCATAAGGGGGAAAACATCAAGTTTTGGAGGCTGAAGAAGCCTTCCAGGCTCTCAAGAAGCCCTTCCTACACTGCCTCTAGCATCCAGATCCCAGATGCCTCTAGCCTCTAGCATCTAGCCTCTAGCCTCTAGCATCCAGATCCCAGATGCCCAGATGCCAGCGGAGGCATCTACCTACGGTGTAGGTAGATGCCTCCGCTGAAGGAGTGGGAGCTGTTCTGAACCAGAATGGCACATCGGGAACCTCTCATCCCTGCTCCTATTTCTCTAAGAAATTATCTCTGGCAGAACACAACTATTCCATTTGCTACAAAGAGCTCCAAGCCATTAAGCTTACATTCATTGAGTGGCGACAGTGGCTGGAAGGAGTACAACACCGTATAACAGTCTACATTGACCATAAGACCTTGTATCTCCAGCAAGCCCAACGTCTGAACCTGCGCCAAGCTCGCTGGGTGCTCTTTTTCACACATTTTGACTTTGAACTCCGATATCGACCAGCTAACAAGAACATTAAGGCAGATGCCTTAGCCCGATCTTTCTCTGCTGAAGACACGGGTGAGCCTATACAGCACATCATAGACCCGGCTCGCATCATCCTCTCTGCTAAACTCACTGTCCCACCTGGTAAAACTGTGGTGCCGAAGAGGCTTCGTAGCAAGGTCTTAGCCTGGGCTCATGATTTGTTGGCCGGACATCCAGGACGAACCCGGACCCAAACCCTTCTCCAACAGCATTATTGGTGGCCCAAGATGTGCAAAGATTCGTGCCCAATCTATGCTCTGCACAAGATTCCAGGAGGAAAAACCTGGGGGGTATTACAACCTCTTCCAGTTCCCATGAAGCCTTGGACACACATCTCCATGGAAGTTATTGTGGACCTTCCGCCTTCTGAGGGCAACACAGTGATATGGGTAGTAGTGGACCGATTTTCCAAAATGGCCCACTTCACCCCGCTACCCTCCCTCCCGTCGGCTCCCCATCTGGCCCAATTGTTCCTGCTACATATCTTCTGCCTCAACGGAATACCACAGCACATCACATCTGATCACGGCCCTCAATTCACGGCCCATTACTGGCTCAACCTCTGTAAGAAGTTTCGCATTGCCCTGGACTTTACCACCACGTTTCACCCTCAAGCCAACGGTCAGGTGGAACGTACGAATCATATCTTGAAACAATTTCTATGTTTGTATGTCAACACCCGTCAGGACGACTGGGCAGCACTTCTCCCCTGGGCAGAGTTTTCCCACAACTCACATGCCTGTACCTCGACTGGGGCCTCACCTTTTCAAATTATTTTCGGACGACAACCCAGGCCGCCTTTGCCTCTGCCTGTTCCTTCACTGGCAGCCCAGCTTACAGCTATGCAATTGAAGAGACTCTGGGTTCATACCCAGCAGATACTCCATAAGGCGGCTAGTACCACAAAGAAATTTGAGGACAAACACCGATGACCGGCTCCATGGTTCCATCCGGGAGAAAAGGTGTGGCTTAGCACCAGGCATATCTGTCTAAGAGTCCCGTCGATGAGATTGGCCCCCCCGCTACATTGGTCCCTTCCCAGTGATATGGCAGCTAGGTCCTGTGACCTATCAACCGTCTGCCTGCCACACTGAGAATCCATAATTCCTACCACGTGTCCCTGTTGAAGCCTCTGGTCCTCACCTGGCCTACTCAGAAGGTCCCTGAAGCTCCGCAGCCTAGGGGGCAGAGGAGGAAACCACATACCAGGTCCATGAGATCCTCGATGTCCGGAGACAAGGCCGCAAACGGGAGTACCTCCTAGCCTGGGAGGGATTTGGGCCTGAAGAGAATTCGTGGGAACCTGCTACCAACATCCTATATAAGGATCTTATCAAGAACTTTCATACCGATCACCCAGGAAAACCCAAACCTTCTAGGGGAGGCCTAAAGGAGGGGGTACTGTTATGGCCGCTGGCCGCAGTGGTTTGCTACCGGGTTCGGCCACTCACACCCCCACAGGAGGACTGCCGCTGAAGTGCCTGCAGGAGCAGGCAGCCGTGGTCGACGCTTTCTTCACGGCTGTTTCCAGCCGCTGCTGACCAGGCCACATCCTTCGGTGTGTCTTCCCTCTGTTGCTGGCTCCTCCCCTGCCGGGCCTGCTAGAGTTGCGCACGCGGCTGATCATTCTTTTAAATGGGCCTCGACAGGATATTGCTGCAGCTCCTTCCGGGGGGACTCCTCCTTCCAGTACACTATTTAAGGTAAGGTCTGCTCCTCAGACCTTGCCTTGGTTTCTTGGCTCCTGGTTCTGGATTGTTCCTGAGTTCCTGATCCTGAGTTCCTGTTCCTGGTTCCTGTGTTCTGCTGCCTGCCTTCCTCGGACCCACTCCTGTTCTCCTGCCCAGTTCCTGCTTCCGCTCCCTTCCTCCTCGGATGGATCTTTGGCTTCTGACTTCTGGACCGGCTTCCGACCATTCTTCTGGCACCGACTCCTGGACAGGCTTCCGACCATTCTTCTGGCTCCGACCCCTGGACCGGCTTCCGACCATTCTTTCTGGCACTGCCTCTAGACCGACTTCCGACCTCCCTCAGATTTACGACCTTGGACTGTACATTGACTTTTCTCCTGCCTTCATGGAGGTCCACCTAAGTCCAGCTGGCCCCACATACTCAATGGCTCAACCCAGGGAAACAGTGCTGGTACTGGTGAAGCTTCATCCGGTCCTTGCTTCAGTACTACCTCGCCTTCCGACGGTAGGGACATGTGAGGGTCTTCTCTCGCAGGTAGCGTCAAGTCTACCTTGGACTAAGGATCAACTCCTCAGGACCATAACATAATATCAACATAGCATGCAGTAGCATTTTATCAAAAAGCACATATCAATTATCTCATAGAAATGCTGACTATATGTTAAAGTCAAGCTTGAATTAGGTCAGGATGAGCAAGACAGAAGGAAAATTATGATAAAAGTTTTTATCTAAAAATTAAGGATCAGAAGTACTGGCCAACAAAGTACAACTTCTGTTCCCTGGTAGAGCAAGGAGCATGGGATGCTATGGATAAAGTTACAACTGTTGCTTAAAGGTGATACCTGTTGGTCAAGCTTAGGATGTACATGGACTGGGTTTTGGAAGGAGACAACATCCATCACGATTGGCCAAGGACTGACATTACAAGGCCTTGACTAGGCAAGGTGGGTTATAAAATAAGGAGGATGGGAATGTACTTAGCTGTGAATGAAGGTGCACAGCACTGCAATCCAATAGAGGCTGGTTCTAATTGAGATGAAAACCCCAGCAGGAAACTGTCAATAAATAAACAATAAAGGAAATTAGGGAAGAAAACTTTTGCTTGCAAGTTGGCTTTGAAAATACTTGGGTAACTGGCCAAGTGCATGCACACCTTTACTCTCATAAAGTTATACTTCCTCTTCAGAAGACATTACTTACCCAGGCACATTTACATGTATACTTTTAAAAATCAAAACGTATACACATAAGTACACATATAGTACCTGAATGTAATCCACTTTGAAGTGCTGAAAAAAAGTGCAAAAAGTGGAATATAAATCTAAATAAATAAATAAGTGCCATCTCTGCACCAGATTACGAGTGTACTTTGCACCCACTCAGCCCCAATCTATTTTAATATGACCATTTACATGAATAAAACTTGATTTTATGCCTGTTAATGGCTTTGAAAAACTACCCTCATCTGTCTGTAAGAAATATCAAATGGAAAATTTCAAAAGACCACTCTATATTTCACTCAGTCACACAATGAAAATGCAGATCATGAAAAAAAAACCCCAACCCCTAACCATTCATCATAATTGAAAATGCCAGCTAAATGCAGATCAGAATTGTCAGGTCCTTGTTGCAAAACATCTTAAAAATGATGATACAACTTGCTGTAAAACTCAGTAATCATGGACCTGAACAATGAGAAGTGATTACAATGCAGCGAATCCCCCATCGATTCATGAAATTTCAATGAATATTGTAATTTTTCTTGCCACACCACCTCAGTATCATCAGGCCGGTTGTCAATGAGGTAACTAATTGTGTTTCCTGAGAGATGATCTTTGACAATTTCCTTGGCTATCTCTGTGCTCAAAGTTGGATGTGATGATTCTTTTGCATACTGGCAGGCTTAGCACATCTGCAAATTTTATGTAGCTTTCTTGAATTCCCTAAAACTTCACAACCAAAACCTTGTTTCCCTGCACTGTATCCAAACCCATTACAAGTTTATCATCAAATGCACTTGACTTGCAATCTGATCTTTCAAGTCTTTGGAAAACAATATACTTGTTGACAGGGAAGAAAGGTTTGCTTACAGGCAGAGAGACCCTGGTTTCCTGAGGCAGACTTTTCTATGGCAAGAAATAGCAAATTCTGTGGCAGATTTTTAAAAATCCTGTGGCAATTAGGTAGAAAATGTGCATAATTTTGCAGATATTTGCAATATAAATAGTGCAATTGTTATTTACTTTATAAAAATAAAGTTGTTGTCTGACATTTCTGTCTCCAGTTAATTTAGTTGGGTTCTTTATTAGGGGAAATGGGATCTTAGTGATTGGGAGTAAGGAAAGGAAGGGATCTAGGAATGGGGATAGAGAAGATCTCAGAAATGGGGAAAAGGGATCTCAGAGGATGGAAATGAAGAAGAAATCTTAGGCAGGAGGGGTAGAGGGATAACTGATGGAAGAGGATAGAGGCACAGAGGGAGGAGGAGGGTGAGGAAATCAGTGAGGATATGGAAAGGAAATGACAGGAGGGGAAGAGAAAGACCAATACTGCAATCACCAGCCTAGTAAAAGTAGGATTGGCAATTAAAAATAGTGCAAAATTCCCTGGGCAGTTGTGAATGGAAGTTCATGGTGCCAGGATCCCAGCACTGTTTCTAGTCAGGCTAGAATTAAAACAAAAAAAAAGGAGGAACTGCTGTGCTTAACTCCCTTCCCTCCAAACAAACAAAAAAACCCCTAAACATTTTATTCCACCTGACCTGGTGAGTTTATTAAAGGCGTGCTCACACTGAGAGGTCCATATTCTTTAGCATTTAGCCGGGTAACTGAGAAGTTACCCGGCTAAATCAAGATGTGGGCATTTATCCAGTTAAATTCTAGGAGGATAATATATTAGCTAGCTAAAATGTAGCCAAAAAAGTTAGGAATGTTTTATGGGGGTAACTGGGAGGAGCCGAGGAAGCTGGATTACATATTTGGCTTATTCTGGTCAGCCCAGAGACATGTCCTAAAGTTAGTTGGCTAAATGTATCTGGTTTACTTTACACTAGCTGGATATATTCAACTACATGGCTGTGCTGCTGAATATATAAGCTAAGTTAGCTGGATAAGTTTATCCAGCTAACCTGCTGAGCCGCACAGTGGTAGAATATGAACCTCTGTGATTTTAATCATAATAATACATTTCAATTATTTATTTAATATGCTTAGAGCTCCGGGAAGTTCATGCACCTGGCAGATACACATTCAGTTTAAAAAATCCACAATAATGCCTGTTCAAAGACTTAAAATTAATTATGTGTGTAATTGTATATCCCCTCTAGTAACTGACTGATTTCTTGTCTGCAAGACAACAATAATGGTTACTTGAAAATCTGAAAGGAAATATTTTGTCTTCAACCATCTGAATGAAAATGCTTGTTACAGATGATGGGATGTGAATTT
This sequence comes from Rhinatrema bivittatum, assembly GCF_901001135.1. NCBI lineage: Eukaryota > Metazoa > Chordata > Amphibia > Gymnophiona > Rhinatrematidae > Rhinatrema > Rhinatrema bivittatum. Next base: position 78,972,535 of record NC_042616.1, read on the forward strand.
AAGGAATGTTGCTAAACCATCCTTATGAAATGTGTTACTAATTCTCCCCTGTGTAATGTCTGTTAACTGACAGACAATGGTACAGAAAGTAAGTATGATAATAAAGAAAAGAGAAGGAGAGGGAAGGATATTTTTTAAACGATCATAGACTACCTTAAAATGAGCAAAAGAGTACATCAATAAAGATTTCCAGTAAAGTCATCACTGCAGAGATTTTGCAAGGAGCTGAAAATTAGTCTGCAGCCTAATACTTAAAATGCACATACTGTGCCCAGAATGTTGAATTCTTTTTCATATTATATTATCTTTCATCTGGCTCATATCAAAATATGTGGCAGCTTTTGGTGGAATATTGGTCCATATATTATTGAACAATGGTAAGATGCCACAAAGGGATGAGTTAGTTTAAGGATGAAGTGAATGAATGAATGAAAGATTTACTTTTTCTTTTGATATTTTTATTTGTAATTTTAAGTAATTGAATTAAGAATATTCATGAAAGTCAGCCAAATGGTTGAAGCCTTGATGATTGGCATGGCTACTCACAAGTTTCAAAGTTTGGCTAATTCATCCCCTTTGTATGTATGTGCCCAATATGGGGTAGATTTTCAAAGAAGCACACGGGCGTCCATGTGCGCGCACTACCCGGCACGCATGCATGGACGCCCAATTTTATAACATGCGCACGCAGGTGCACGCATGTTATAAAACTGGGGGTTGGCGCGCGCAAGGGGGTGCCCAATTGTGCACCCTGCACGGGCTGATGCCCGTGCCCTTCACCTGTTCCCTTCCCCCTAATCTAACCTTCCCACCCTTTCCCCAAACCTATCCCCCCTAGCCCTATCCTAACCCCCGACTTTTATTTTACCTTCTGCGCCTGCCTCCTTCAAATTTGTGCTAATTCAGTATATTTATGCGCATAGGACTATGATAACAAAACCTAGAAAAAGATTATAAAAAAGTAAAATTGGAAGAAATCTATTAACTGACAAGAAATTCACAGATGAAGAATCAAAAATGGAAAATGAACATTGCACTGTCTTAAATAAGTAAACACATAAGAAAGGTAACAATCTTAGTAAAATTCCCAAGAGACAAATGGTTTAGAAAAGATTGACAGGCTTTTTTTCTATGAAATTGAAGCATGGAAGTAAGTGATACAATAAATGTGAAATTTATCGCTGAGGGCAATTATAAGTTGCTCAGTTATATTATGTCTATGGGCCTATAAATGAATGGGGAATAAATGTAACTATCGCACAAGCCCTTCCCTGCGAGTCGTATGTGACCTCACTGCCAGAGCCTAGGCAGGACATATTGTCAAGAAGACCCCATACCACAGTGAAATATTTTTCTTATCTACCCTATCCCTGTACTCTAGATCAGGTGACACTGACTCTGAAGCCTGAGCATATGCAAGAAGTACTGCATTTCTTCTGTTGACTTTGTCTGAGAAGGACATAGATTTGCAGCTCTCACAGAGTTTTCCAAAAAAGCTTTTTGGCTGCTTTTTGTTAAAATACATTGAAAGAATCCATAGAGCAAACATATTGGAATATCAAGCGATATTAACACATTATCCATATACAACAATTAAGATATTTATTTATTTATTCAGTTTTATATACCGTCATTTGGTGCAGCCATCATAACAGTTTACAAAAATCAAACAGAGAATAAACCATTAAAAGCACTGATGCATAAATTAATAGTGGGAAATAAGAAGGGATCGGGGAGAGCTTGGTGGAGAAAAAGGGAGCATAAGGAAAAGAAGGGAAAAGGATTATGGTAACATTTTGGTATTTAAACATCTTCGGGATGGTCTTCTAGTGTTGTTAAATATAAATTCATATTGCTATTATAATGGTCGTTGCCAGACGATATTTCATTATCTCTTTTGCATGAGTATGGTTGGTAGTCTTGGTTAAAATTAGATTGTTGCAATAAATAATCGTTAACGTAGACTTTATGAAAAAGAAAAGTCTTTAGATCCTTCTTGAAAGTTTTGAAATTAGTTTGAGTTCTTAAATAAGGTGGTAAGGAGTTCAATTTTTTAGGACAGGCAATGGAGAAAACTCTATTTCTTGTTGTTGAAAGATGAGCATCTTTGATGGGTGGAATAATTAGACGAGAATTATATACTAATATATATACAATATATAATATATATATATATAGTATACAATATACTAGTTCCCAAGTCTTATGGGAGGCTTATCAAGCAAAATCTAAATATCAAAAGAAAATCTGCAACAATTACAGTAATGACAGAAAATTAAACTAAATATCATGTATTCCTCACACAGCAATCATATTATATTACACATCGAGTCCCCTTATCCATAAGACATCTCTAGATGGGAAGGTTTTGAAATATGAACTTATTCTTCTGATACATAACCAGACATCTGCAGGGGAATTTGTCTGCCTCTTAGTTTTTTTTAACAGGAATTGTTTCCTCCTCAACTGAGTACTTCTAGCAAAATCAGAAATACTTTAATTTTTTGACCACAAAAAAGAACATCTTTATTTTTAAAATATTTCTGAAGCACCAAGCTTTTATCTCGTTCCCTACAAAATGATACCAAGAGCATGGCCCTTAATGGAAGCTTCTAAAAAGGAGGTCAAATTGGGACTATCCCCTTGCAAAATGTTCAATTCCTCTTCTCGTCCTTCTGACCTAATCCTAAACCTAGGAATATAATACATTTTAGAAATAGAGATTTCTTTTACTAAAGAAATAGATAAAACTTCACCAATATATTTTTTAAACAATTCAGTAGCTGATAAATACCTCGAGATAGGAAAATTTAGAAAATGAAGATTCCTTATACGTACTTCATTTTCCACATTTTCAAGTTCTTTTTGTAAGATTAAACTATCCTTTATAAAGGAGGTATTAGATAACTGTAAAGACGCTATTTGAGATGTTATAGACTTTGAAATGGCTTCTAAATTGGTTAAATGTGTTCCATGATCTTCAATGACACTCTTAGTTTCAACAGAAAAATTACCAAACTGGGATATAGAATAAGATAATGACTTCTCCATATTTATGAGTACCTTCCACATATCAACTAGAGTCACATTTTGGGGATCAAGAAGCTTGGAGCCAAAACTTCCAGATTGAAATGTCACCCCTAACAAATGAGGTCCAGGCTCCTCTTGAGCTCCCTGTTTACCTTCCGCCATGCCAAATTGTGGAGTAACAATTACCGGGTCTGAATTTTGTTATAAGATGTGAGAGTTAACTTTAGGAGAGCTCGGAACAGTGTGAGATAATGGCTGTTGGCTAGGACTCTCTAAGAACCCTGATGAAAAAGAAATCTCAGAGATAGAATTTCTCATAAATTGACTCACCCTTTGAGCCACATGTAAGTCCATTGGGCCTCTCATGGCTGAAAAATCAGGAGATTATGTCAAAATTTTGGTCTTCTTCTTCCTGCACATGTATCTTCCAGGAAAAAAAAACTGTTCAGAAACAGAAGGGACATGCCCCTTTAGCGCATGGCTTCAGCAGCATGCCGCGGCTGCGTGTCACAGCCTCTCAGATTTTATCAGCTCCTCAGTTCCCTGATGATGATATCATCAGGGTTGAGGAAGGTCCTACGGTGCAGCAGGGCTCAGGTGGAAGAGGGCCTTGATTACAATCCTCCAGCTAACCTTCCGGAACGGGAGGGAGATATCTCCAGATTGCCTCCGAACTGTGCCAGCCTCTCAGATTTTATCGGCTCCTCAGTCCCCCGATGATGATGTCATCGTGGTCTGGGGAAGATCCCTCGGCACAGCTGAACTCAGGTGGAAGAGGCCTCTGATTACAATCCTCCAGCCAACTTCCCAGAACAGGAGGGAGATCTCTCCAAATTTCCTCTGCTACTCTGGTTTCACCCACTGATAGCACTAGTATACAAATTTTTGTAAGTTGTCTGCTTCAGCAATAAAATGTACCATTTATTATTGATGGTGATATACTGAATTCAAATATGATAATTAAATCAGCTGTTTGGCTACTGTTTCCATGATATTTACATTTTACATCTATGTCGGTTGAATAGACAGTGTGTAGATAGTAGAATTTGAATCATAAACTGTAAACTTAGGTCTTTTCATGTATTTACAGTTGCATAATATTTCACATGTCCTATTTATGTAATACTTTAAAAATTAAATCATCAAAAGGATTAAAGAAATAAAATTTACTATGAAATGAAAGGTCAAAAATTATTGGGCCCAATATTCAAAGATGTCTGGTTGTCTAAGTTATCTGGATATAACTTATTGGGATAAATTAGAAAGGATATTGAATGGCTTCACTGTGCTGCTGAATATAATTGGATAAGTTCTAGTTAGCCGGGTAAGTTATATCCGGATAACTTTAGACCTGCTAGTAAACATAGGCACTTATCTAGTTAAGACAATTGGGAAAGTTACTCTGCCTCAATCCACCCATTGCCCACCCCCAAGATATCCAGCTATCTACTTAGTCAAATAAATATACATCCAGCTAAGTGGTGGCCACAGAACTTAGCTGGATATTCAGCAGCTGCAACTTAGCAGGATAAGTCCCTATTTATTTGGCTAAGTAGCGCAAAATATCAGCCCCCATTATGTATGTATGTATATTATATATATATATATATATATAATTTAGTCCTTATTCAGTGGCTATTCAGCTTTTCTTGACTCTTGTATTCATTAAATGGAACATTTATTGTCACTATCCAGCAATAGTATTCAAGCATTGATGGGCTGTATGAGCCCAGATACCATTTTCCCATTGCTGCAATATCCTGGTGAAATCACTTGCCATGCTCATCTCTCACTGCTCCACAGTCTGGGGGGAAAACATCTAGATGAATGCAAAAAAATGTATGTTTAATGACATGTTGCAGCCAAGGCTTTTGTACGCCTTGAAGAGGTTTTCCACCAACTCCTTGTAATTGTCTGCCTTTTTCCCTCTGACACAAACCCTCCTGTAGTCTGGGAGGGGCTTGATGCTCGGGCCTAAGGCTTTAAGAAGTCGAAGTACCTATAGGATTAGTATGCCAGTGGTTTGCCTAGTTCCTCTCTCGAATCATGTGCCCTGGGTCTGGGGTTATGGAAAATGGCTACACTACCTGCCTTCCACACTGTTTGGGCTCCCTGGACAGCCTTCCTTTGTTGCTTTCAGCCCCCTTTAATAAGTCATCAACTCATCAGCTAGCAGTTTGAATTCTTATTACTCAACTCAAGGCAACCTTCTAAGCTCCCCACATTTAGCCACTTTTCAAAATATAAATCATACCAGCCACTCTGATGAAATCCCATTATTTATTTATTTATTAAACCTTCTTCTGTTCCATCTATAATAACTTTGTTAAGCTAAACGGATTACAAAATCAACATAAAACGATGTTAAGACAAGCAAATTTCCTTCTAATCTCTCACTAATACAACACTATAATTACTAAATTCAAGCTCACTTCTTAATAAAGTCTCCGCTAAATTTGTGCACAATTTGTATAGTTAGAAACAGCCTTAATCTGATCACTCACTGAGTTAATTACAGGGGTTTAGGCAACCACCTTCCCTAAGTACAAAGCCCTAGCTTTTCAGATACATATAAAGTTTAAAGAAAAACTTCTAACATTCTGGGCTTAATCTTGAGCAACTAACAGTGTGTGTGCTACCACTTTTGTAATTCCACATTGAACTTGTTACCCAACACTGGCATTTTAAATGTCTGGCTTTCACAATAGTCCTGCTACAGTTTTAAAGCTTAGCTTAAACCTGATTAACATGAATACAATGGGGTAGATATTCATGGCCTATATGGCTAAGCTACAAGGATATTCAACGGCATGACAATGCCGCTGAATATCCACATAGACGTTTCCACTTAGTTGGATAAGTTGTAGCTGTTTAAATTTACACCTGGCATTGAGCAGGTTTAACTTAGACTAAGAACTTATCTGGCTAAGGGGGTCATTTTCCAAAGCGATCGCACCCGAAAAGTCCCTTTTCGGGTGCGATCGCTAAATGGGGGCGGAGTCGGACGGCGTCAAGACCGGAACAGGAGGCGTCGGGGTGGCAGCGGGGCGGACGCCGCGAAGACATCACGGACAGCAAAAAGGTAAGAACCCTTTTCGCTGCCAATTTCACGCCCAATAGCACCACCTTTTATGATGGCGTTATTGGGTGCGAAAGCCAGCAGCGATAGCACCGCAGAGGTGCGATCGCTGCCGGCTTTCGCAGGCCCGCCCCCCGCTTCGCCTCCCCCCCCCCCGACCCCCCGTGTACCACGCGATTCAAAGAGCCCAGCGGTATTAGTGAATCTAGGCCTAAGTCTTAATATTGCTACTTAGCCAGATAAGTTACCCGGCTAAGTAGCACCACCCGAATCTGCCCATCGCCCACACCCAACTTTGCCAGCTAGCCAGATAAGTGACTTATCCGGCTATCTAGTGGCCCCTGAACATAACTGGATATTCAGCTGCGACATAGCAGGATAAGTCCTACTTCTCCGGCTATCTGGCATCTGAATATTGGGCCCAATAAATTTCGACACATAAGGTTTGATTTTAAAAGCCCTACACGCAGCAAAGCAGGGAGATATGTGCATGTCTCAAGCCGACACATGCAGCATGGATTTTAAAAAGTGCCCAAATATGTGCGTATCTTCCGGTACATGCACAAAGCTAAAAGTTTGAAAAGGGGGAGGGGCGTGGGCATGGACCAGGTGGCGCATGAGCAGAACATGGGTGTTCTGGGAAGTAACCTTGAAATGTGTGCATAAGTATCTATGCGCACAAGCACATGCCGAGGTCCCATCCTGCATAACTTTACTTCTGCTATGAACAGTGTGTTACGTATTAAAATATAAAAACTAGGCGAGTCAGCGGGGTTTTAAGGGTCGGGGGTAAAAGGGAGGCTAAATAACAGGGGAAGTTAGGAAATCCAATCCATTAACTGGGCAAACTGGGAGCAATCTGGGAAAAAGGGCTATTGTGTCGGTGCATGTTGTTACCTACACAGTGCATGTCCATATAAAATTGTGCGTACATGTATGCATGTACTGCTGATTTTATGACATGTGCATATGTTAGAAAATGGCCAGATCCGCTGACGGCATACACATGTCCAAGTTCGCCTGCACGGCTATTTGAAAGTTACCGTCATTATTCCCACAGTCTCAGTGCTGCAGTTTCCCTGTGAGTTTACTTTGGCATTGCAGTTTAAACAAAGTCAAACAGAGGCAAAAAATAGAATAAGAATACAAGAATGCATGGAATAAAACAGAAGATACTCCGTAGACAAGAAATAAAGATATTGTTAGAAATGAAGTAAGCTTTGCTATTTGTAACAGAAAAAGAAAATGGGTGGACTATATCTTCCTTTTCCTCATATATTTCTATATTATTTTTCCCTGCAGACTATCTGGCATAATTAAGAATGCTCCAGCCTCTGGACGGTAAGTCAGTCTTTGCTATTTTTTTTTAGTATTCTCTAGGTAAATGAGCTGGATGGGCTTCCTGGGGGCTTGAAAATCCCATGTAATTTTATTACTGAAAACAGAGTGTGTCTCTAGAAGAAGCATAATTGATAAGAGTCTCTTAGACACATAGAAACAGAGCATATGATGGCAGAAAAGGAATGCAAAGCCTATCCAGCCTGTCCAGTTTGCTTCAATCTGCAATGCAATAGTCCTTAATTGATATCTGGTTTTCCTTGATTTATTTGTAATTGTTTTTGTAGACTCAGACCAGATCCCAAAAATAAGAGGTGCAACCCCAGCCAAGAAGTGCCAAAACGTAGCTCCTCTGAAAGGAAAAAGGAAAGAGCAATGAGGCTTTGCAGCTATGAGTATAGTGGAAAGCTCTGCCAGTAACTAAATATCTTTGAATCACAAAGTAAGTGGTACATTTGGCCAAGGGATTAGTAAATTAGGTTGGGGTTGACTCTAGCTGCTTGGTTATTGGTAGATCACACGTGTACACCCCGAGTAGGAGAAAAGGTGGAAAAGATCCAGAGGTAGTCCCTTATGAAAATGCTTTGCTGACTGACTTGGTCCCTAAAATTCTAATTTGTTGTAATTTCCATAACAAACTTCACTATGGGTTTACAGTGGACATTTAGCAATGGGATAGTTCCACAAGCCTGCCTGTAGCTCTCAGAAGAGGTAGCGAAAACAAGAATGGTTATGGTTACAAATATTGATTGCTAGCAGTGGAAAAGATGAAAAAATAACTAAAACTCCTCACCTAACAGTAGGCTGTTTTTCTAGGGGTGAGACTGATCCTAATCAATAGCAGCCAGATAGTCTTGTGAATAGCAAGGGAAAGTACCAGTCTCTTTTCAGGTAATTTCCTGTCCAGAAGGGCTCCCATAGTAACTATGTATTACTGCCTTAAATCTCTGAAATATGGCAAAAAAAATGTTTTGTATATTTGCATTATTGGTGTGTCTTTAAGGGGACTGCTCAGATTGCAACACTGAAGGGCAGAAAGTATGGTTTATAGATATTGATTGTTAGCAGTGCTGAAAGAGAGGATTTAAAAAAAAAAATCTCTTAAGTATACAGAGGATCTGGCAAAATCCCTATAACACCATGTAAGCTAAAATTATAGTAGCTAATATCAACTGTTGGCTAAGCCATATAGATAATTTCAATGCATGGCTCAAAACCTGGTGTAAGGATGAAAGGTTTGGATATATTGGGGGCTGGGGTCATGTATGGGACAGTAAAAGGCTCTATTTCAAAGATGGCTTACATCTGTCTGTGGCAGGAAAAAAGATCCTAAGTGATAAATTAAAATCCTATGTCATAAGAAATTTAAACTAGAGGATGGGGTTGGCATAAAGATATTGGAATGTTACCCCCCACTTCTCAGAGAAATGGATGAAGAAGATAACAAAAGTCAGCTGAATAAGGCACAATAGAAGTCCAGGAAGACCAGTAACCTGAAGGAGAGAAGCTGGAAAGCCGTGAGCACAAATGCTCATAGTCTGGGCAATAAAATCCCAGACCTGTAGGCTCTAATGGTAGAAGCAGATCTGGACATCGTTGCTGTTACAGAAACATGGTTCACTGAGTCACATGACTGGAATATGGCTATAACTTATTAAGGAAGGACAGAGAGAACAGGAAAGGGGGAGGAATAGTAATTTAGGTCAGAAGCAATATCCAAGCAATTGAAATGCAAGGGACATGGGCCATGGATATTATGGGCTAGCCTAAAAAAAGATGATGCTTCCATTTACATTGGTGTGGTCTATAGGTCTCCAATTCAGACAGAAAAGCTGGACAGAGATCTGATCGAAGACATTGAAAAGATGGGAAAGAAGGGAGAATAGTTGCTTGCTGGAGATTTTAATCTACCTGCCTGCTGTAGACTGGAGTATCCCTTCTTTGGAGTCTACAAAATGTAGAGAGAGAGAGAGTAGATGCCCTCCATGGGGCTATGCTCAAACAAATGATAATGGATCCCATGAGGGAGGGTGTAATTCTTGACCTCGTGCTCTCAAATGGGGATAATGTCTCTAACGTCTGGACAGGTGCCCACTTGAGTATAAGTTATCATCAGACAGTATGGTTTGATATTGCAACAAAGAAGTCCCATGAAGACCTGAGTTTTAAATTTCAAATATATGGACTTTGACAAAATGGGGATGTACCTGGCGGAAGAACTAGAAGACTGGGAGAAAATGGGCAAGGTGGAACAGCGGGCTAAATTAAAAGGAGCTATTACAAAGGCAACAAATCTATATGTTAAAAAAGTAAACAAAACCTCAAGGAAAAAGAAACCAATTTGGTTCTCAAAGGAGGTGGCTGCAAAAATAAAAGCAAAAAGATCAGCGTTCAGGAAGTATAAAGGATCCCAAAAAGAGGAACACATGGAACAATACCTGGTAAAAATGAGGCAGAAGAAGAAAGAAATCAGAAAAGCAATAGGTCAGGCAGAAGAAAGGATTGCCCAAGAGATAAAGTAAGGTGACAATACCTTTTTCAGATGTATAAGACATAGAAGGAAAGCCCAAAGTGGTATAGTGAAATTGAAAGGTGACAAGGAGCAATGTGTTGAGACAGACAAGAAAATAGCTGAATTATTAAACAAATACTTCAGTTCTGTGTTCACTAAAGAATAGGGATGTGAATCGTTTTTTGACAATTTAAAAAAATCATCAGATATTTTCTAAATCGTCAAAAATTGTTAGAGTCGCGATACAATAGAAATTCCCCCGATTTATCGTGAAAAATCGTAAATCGGGGGAGGGCGGGAAAACCGGCACACCAAAACAACCCCTAAACCCACCCCAACCCTTTAAAACAAATCCCCCACCCTCCTGAACCCCCCCAAAATGTTTTAAATTACCTGGTGGTCCAGTGGCGGGGGGGGGGGTCCTGGCGCGATCTCCCGCTCTCGGGCCATCGGCGCCATTTTGGCTGCCACTAATATAAATGGAGCCGATGGCCCGATAAAAAAAAAACCACCCGACCCTTTAAAATGACCCCCTTGACCCCCTCCAAAACCTTTTAAAATTACCTGGTGGTCCAGCAGGGGCACAATCTCCCGCTCTCGGGCCATCGGCTGCGTTAATAAAAATGGTGCCGATGGCCCTTTGCCCTTACCAGCTGGCACCATCTTAAAAAATGGCACAGGCCATCCATTGCTCCTACCATGTGACAGGGGCCGGCCAATGGCACCGATAGCCCCTGTCACATGGTAAGGGCAAAGGGCCATCGGCACCATTTTGATTAGTGGCAGCCGACGGCCCGAGAGTGGGAGATCACTCCCAGGACCCCTGCTGGACCACCAGGGACTTTAGGCAAGTTTTGGGGGGTCAGGAGGGTGGGGGATTGTAATTAATTAAATCTGAAGGGTTGGGGTGGGTTTGGGGTTTTTTTATGTGCCCTTTCTCCTCCCCCCGAAAACGATAAGAAAACCACACTAAAATGTGTGGGTTTTCCTATTGTTTCGGGGACCCCTGAACTGCGACGAAATAGGAAATACCATCTATATTTCCTAATTCGTTGCAAACGAATGCACATCCCTATTATTAATATACTGTTGTCCTGATTATGATTAATTTAGATGGATTATACAGATTTTCATGTACCTCTGATTTCTCCCACAAGTATAATTGTGTTAAAATTGAAATGCAATAAAAATAAATTAATAATAAAAAATAATAAATTAATGATAAACACTTTATATAAAACAGCAAGGAACATTTTAGCTATTTATTTTATGAAAAAACCCTACATCCATTTAACAATTTTGACTTTCAGAAGAAAGAATGCAATGTTCTAGATAGTAAAATTAATTTTCTACATAGTCAATGTTGAGCCCAGTCAATAAACAGCAAATAAGGAAGGTGATATAATGCAACCATGTACAGCAGGTCAAAGGAATACTCCAACCTGGTTTACTGTACACGAGTAAACTTAAGCTTTGAACATAAGCATCTACAGGTTGTGCCATGCAAATAAATACATATTTATTATTAGGTATCCCATTACTCGTAGATTATATCAGGTTATTAGCATTCAGGAAAACTTCTGTGATATTAAACATTACAGAAGCTTTAGGCTTCTGTTTTGACAATGTTGCATTATGAGAGGAAAGGAGAACTGGGTTTCTGTTTAATTAAAACATGCAATTACCTTTATTTATTAGGTTAAATGACTAAAGACAAATCCACTTTTCTGTAACTGATTTTGTGCTTCTAATATATTTTTAAATGAAACTTATCACTAAAAGAGACAAGCAACAGTGCTTGAGAAAGGTGCCAAAAGCAGCACTATAGAAATGAGAGTCTCGGGCTCACTCACGGACACAGCCAAAGGAATCAGATTGGTTTGTCCAATTCAGGTCATTTGCGACCCCCAAAATCACAGCAGATTGTGACATCTTGTGTAAGCTGCTGACCTGTCATTTTTAATTCCACAAGACTATAAGCGCCTTAGGGCAGAGAGTTTTTTTTTTTTTTAAATTATTTTAACCATTTTCTTACCTGAACAAAGAAAGAAGAGAAACATTGACTTTGGTTGCATATATTGCTCACACAGACCTTCTTATCTGCTCGTTGTTGCCTTCCTGTTGCAGCACCGCAGCCTTTTCTTGATCTTTGGTTTTTATACTTGCTTCCCTATGCCTCCGGATCCTCTTCTGTTCATTAGATACACGTGAAAACCCTTGCCTCAAGAGCAAAAACATCAAGAAATGGTCTATTTGCTGCTTGAGAACTGTGAGCAATAATAAGTTTCTTACAGGTCTAATGTCTCCCACTTATAGAAACAAATTGACAGAGGTGTCACTGGCTGATGGGGGAAAATGATTTTAACCCTCCTGGTTGGTTATCTTTTGAGTTGAAAAGCACTTGTTCCTTCAAACCTGTTTTGTATGACTGAATCTGCTTTTCCAAAGTAGTTTCCTGTACCTATTATTAGGCCATTGCTTTGCTTGAAAAGTAGGTCTCTTTTAAATGGTGTCAATCCAAACATTTTACATTTTGGAATATTTCTTTGTTCAGGATTAGGCAGGGTTTTGGACCTGATTTTGCGAGATTTAAGTAATAAGTGAAATGAAATTGACATTGGGCCTCATTTTCTAAAGTATCGCAGGCCTGCGGTACTTTAGAAAAATGCAGTAATGAGGGGCGGGGGGCCGAAACAGGGGGGCGGTCCTGCGCTAGCCGGCAGCGATCGCACCTCCGCGGTGCGATCGCTGCCGGCGTCGCGCCCAATAACTACACCATAAAAGGTGTAGTTATTGGGCGCGAAATAGGCAGCGAAAAGGCTCCTTACCTTTTCGCTATCTGCGCCTTCTTCGCAGGGTCGGCCCCAGTGACGCCCCGACTCCTCCTCTTCCGGGGCCGACTCCACCTCGATGACACTAGCGCACATTTGCGCTAGCAGCGCAGGCGTGCGCTAGCATTAGAAAATGAGGCCCATTGATAGGAAAGTAAGTTATTGGCCAGCTTGGCATTCAAAAGATATTTGATCAATTGATTATGTATTGTGTGGAGGCTGTCTTATGTCTTCTTAGGAAATGAGCACTAATTTAGAGAAAAGACAGCCCTGGATTTATTTAATGTTTATTTATTTATTTTAAAAGTTTTGTATCCTGCACTCTACAATAGCTAAAACAGATTACAAATGATAGACATGCATAACTGAAAACATTATACACATACAGACATATAGATATTAATTATACAAAGAAAAGACAATGCTCTGGACATTGGAATTTTAAATATAGGCTGAGGAAAAAAGGTACCCATTATGTCTGTGCCTAGGATGGTAAACATTTAGGGTCAGCAGGTTGGCTAAGATTTGCTGCCTTCCAGCTCTGCTGAATCTCATTCAGCAGATAAGAGCCCTCTGCTACCCTGTAACAGATCCTTACAGGAGGTGAAGAGGTGAAAGCACCAAAAGTACCTAGGGCCAGCAAATTCCTAAATCCGTCTCTGGGAAAAGAAAGAACTGATGAAGTTTCATAGGAAATTAAAAATCTGGTTGATGATTTCTGGGGTGTAGGAGGATAGTGGGTAAGATAACTGGATAACTGGAGATTGTTTTTAATGATGATAGCTGGATGGACCATTTGTGCTGAATTTTTATTTTGTAGAATTATGTTTTAGTTTTCTTTAGTTTTTAAGTATTGTAACTTGCTGTTTAAATTTTGTAGATTGCTTTGGGTGATTTACTGAAATCTGTAAAATGCTTAACAAATATTTTTAAATAATTTAATAAATAGGGATGGTTACTTTCAAACTGGTGTGCAGGCACACTTAGGTGCTTGTGCGTTGGCATGCACCCAGATACACAGCCATTTATACCTTGCACGCATATACACATGCATTTGATAAAATAATCTGACTGTGAGTACATATGCAACCCAATTTTAAGTGGGGCGCGGGCATGTGCACATAAATCCTGCTTCTACCACTTAATTCGGGGAATTTTAAAAGGCGCATGCGTCTACACCATGCGAGTTTCACCAGTTCATCCACCAGTTTGCCCAGTTAACAGCTATGCTGGTCCTCCAAACCCTCTTGGTTGAATAGCTTACACTCCTCCTAGTTACCCCAGAACCATAAAATCCCTCAGGTATGGCTAGTTTTTCATTTTTTTTAAACTTACACCTCATCCATAGGAGAAGTGAACTTACACGGCAGGGGATGTGGGCATGCGTTCAGGCTCGTAAGTATTTATGGGCACAACTCTTGGCCACACCACGAAACACCCATGTCCTGCCCAGACCATGCCCTCGCCCCACCCTATTTTGAAATCTTTTGAGATGTCTGCGCTGCAGGAGATACACATGCATCTGGGCAGCTAAAATTCGATGGGTGCACACAAGCCTGACTTGTACACATATCTCCCGATTTTGGCAGGCCCCTGGCTTTTAACATTCACCTCATAGTCTTCTGTTTACCTATGCTTTTCAATGACTATAATTAGGGGCAGATTTTCAAAGCCTACACGCGTAAATCCAGACGGATTTACGCACGTAGGGGGGTTATGCGAGCCCCGGGACATACGCGCATAAATTAAATAGTTTATTCAGTTAACCCCCTTGTTCTATGTAAACCAATTTGATATGAATCTATTCATGAAGGTTGGTATAGAAAAGCATTAATTAAATAAATAAATAAATAAATAAATAAATAAATAAATAAATAAATAAATAAAGCCCCGGGATGCGCGTATGTCCCGGGGCTCTAAAAAATGGGTGGGGAGGGAACGGGGCAGGGCGGTCTGGGGGCGGGACAGGGGTGTGGCTGGAGCCTCCAGGCAGAGCGGCCATTTTGTTGTGCCCGGGATCTCGGGCCGGCCATCGGCCAGCGCGTGCAAACTACACTTGCCCGTAGCCAAGCGCAACTTATAAAATAAAGGTGGGGGAGGGGGATTTAGGTAGGGCTGGGGGCAGGATAGATAGGGGAAGGAAGGGGAAGTTGGGGGGCCAAAGGAAAGTTCCCTCCGAGGCCGCTACGATTTCGGAGTAGCCTCGGAGGGAACGGGGAAAGCCATCAGGGCTCCCCTAGGACTCGTCGCGCGCAAGGTGCACTAGTGTGCACCCCCTTGCGCGCGCCAACCCCGGATTTTATAACATGTGCGCAGCTGCGCACGCATGTTATAAAATCGGGCGTAGACTTGTGCGCGCTGTGTTGAGTGCACAAATCTACGCCCGTGCGTAGCTATTAAAATCCGGCCCTTAATGCATTATATATTTACTTGGAAATGGTATTTTAGTGATGCAGTAGTCATTCCAAAAGGCATTACTGTCCACCTGTGGTTCCAAATTGATGGTCATAAGAACTTGCCATACTGGGTCAGACCGAGGGTCCATCAAGCCCAGCATCCTGTTTCCAACACAAGTACCTGGCAAGATCCCAAACAGTAAATAGATCCCATGCTGCTATTGCACAGTGATAAGCAGTGGCTATTTCTTAAATCTACTTGTTTAATAACATTTTGGGGTAGATTTTTAAAGTTATGCGCGGGCATAGATTTGTTCGCACAACCTGGTGCGAACAAATCTACTCCCGTATTTTTAACCTGCGCGCGCTGCCGCACGCATGTTATAAAATCCAGGGGCGGCGCACGCAGGGGGGTGCACAATTGTGCAACCTGCAGGCGCCGAGCTGAGCAGCCTGCCTCCGTTCCCTCCGAGGCCGCTCCAAAATCTGAGCGGCCTCGGAGGGAACTTTTTTTCTGCCCCCCCCCCCCCCCTCCTACCTTTGTTCAGAAAGTTACTCGTGCCAGCCGGCTGCCGGCGCACCATTCCCCGGCCCGGGGGCTGGTTCGGAGGCCTCGGCCATGTCCCCAGAACGCCCCTGGGCCGGCACCATGCCCACGGCCCTGCCCACGACATGCCCCCCAAGCAAAGCCTCAGGGACTTACGCACATCTCTGGGCTTTGCGCGAGCCTGCGGCCTATGCAACATAGGTGCGCCCGTGCACAAGTCCCCTGCGCGCGTAAATCCGGCTGGATTTACGCGTGCAGGGCTTTTAAAATCTGCCCCTATATTAACTTCTCCTCCAGGAATTTGTCCAAACCTTTTTTAAACCCAGCCACATTCTCCAGTAATGAATTCCAGAGTTTAATTGTGCGTCGAGTGAAAAAGAATGCTCGCTGATTTGATTTGAAAGTGTACATACTAAGTTCATAGAGTGCCTCTTACTCTTTGTATTTTTTGAAAGAGTAAATAACTGATTTATGTTTATCCATTCTATTAAACTCAGAATTTTATAGACCTCTATCATATTCCCCCACAGATGTCTCTTCTTCAAGCTGTACAGACCCAGCCTCTTTAATCTTTTCTCATATGGGAGCTATTCCATCACCTTTATCATTTTGGTTGTCCTTCTCTGTATCTTTTCCCAATGCAATTATATCTTTCTTAAGATGCTGTGCCAGAACCGCACATAGTACTCCAGGTGCAGTCTCACCGTAGAGCAACATAGAGGCATTATCACATTCACTGTTTTATTATCCATTCCTTTCCCAATCATTCCTAAAATTCTTTATGCTTTTTTTTTGACTGCCACTGCACACTGAACCGAGGATTTCAAAGTATTCTCCACTATGGCGCCCAGGTCCTTTTCCTTGGTGGTAACTCTTAATATGGAACCTAACATCATGTAACCACTGTGTGGGTTACTTTTCCCCATGTGCATCACTTTGCACTTTTCCACATTACATTTCATCTGCCATTTAAATGCCCAGTCTCCAAGTCTCACAAGATCCTCCTGCAATTCTTCACAATCTGCTTGTGATTTAACAACTCGGAATAATTTTGTATCGTGATTTGTCTGCAAATTTGGCAAATGAGGCATCAGAATTTTACAAATTTATGAGACATGATCAGAGCTGTAGTGGTTTGGAAGGTATCTGAGGATGAGCTTAATGTTACCCTGTCATGCTATCAATGGGGCCATTTTTTGGATAAAGTATTACATAACTCACTTTCTGCTTCTTTGACTTTTTCCTAGCTCACTGAGTTTTGCAGATCCCTGTTAAGTTGCAAAAATTAATCCTTCTTGCTCAAACCTTTTATTGGTTTTGTATGTATGAATGCAGACTCTGAATCACATTCAGTCCTATTGTAATAATGTTCAACCTTTTTGGCAATGTGTGGCTCATTATTAGAAAGATGTTTGTATAGAAATATAAAAATATGATGGCAGAAAAAGAAGTTTACAGCCTATCCACACTGCCCATCCTACCAACTGATTAGCTCTATAATCCCTGCTCTTCTCTCAGATATTCCCTGAGCTTGTCACATTCTTTCATTAATTCATATCCTGTCCATTTTTCTAACACCTCCAGGGGAGGCTGTTTCATGCATCCATTACCTTTTCTATAAAGAAATAAATATTTCTTTAGCATACACATGAGGTTATCACCTTTCATCCTCATTTAATGACCCCCTCATTCCAGAACCTTTCTTGTGTTGAAAGAGGCACACCTTGAAGATATTTAAATGTCTCTATCATATCTCCCCAACCCACTATTCCTCTAGTGTAGACATGTTTACATGTTGAAGTCTGTCCCATATGCTTTATAATGAAGACCATTGACCATTTTAGTAGCCACCCTTTGGACTGGCACTATCCAGTTCATATCCTTTTTGAATGTGCGCTTGCCATAATTGTACACAGTGTGTGGCCAAAATGTTCATTTCAGTTAGGTTCATTTTTAGGCTGTTATTGGCATGAATTTCTTTAGTTTTGCTTTTTGGTCATATTTTGTTTTCATTCATTGCAGAAAATAGCATGCCCTATTTGCAAATACTGCTCATTATTTTCTGAAACAAATAAAAATAAAATCTTTTCTGGGTTTTCTGTGTTATTTCCCATTTGTTTTGGATTTACCAATATGGAAAGAAAATGTTAATTTTTAGTTTGGATTACCATTCATTTTTAAACAAATGCACATCCCTATAGTATTCCAAAATGAGGTCTCACCAGGGACTTGTTCAAAGGCAATATCATCTCCTTTTTTTTTTTTTCTGGCCACTCCTCTCTCTATGCATCCCAAGCATCTTTCTGGCTTGTGCCATCACCTTATCCATCCAGTTGGTCACCTTGAGATCATCAAATATATTCACTCCCATATCCTGCTCTTGTTATTGTCCTGCTCCCTTGGGATTTTGCATCCTAAATGCATGACCCTGCATTTTATAGCTTTAAAAAATGCAGGGTCATGCATTGTTGTTTTTTTTTGTGGGGGGTGTTATTGCATAAGATCCCTTGCTTTTGGTACATGACGATCTTCTCTCCATGCAGTATAGAATAGTCAGTTAGTACTGACATTCCTGTTAATATTGCTGTTCTTGTCATTTTCTCTTTTACCACTATGTCTGTTTGGTTTTTTTTTTTAGCATGAAGCATTTATTTTTTTCTGGGAATGAGAAATTATACTCTGTGAATAATGCAAAGAATGTATGTAAGATACAATGAAAATCTGTAATGTAAATGTAATATAAAAAATTGGCAGTGGAAATTTGGGCAGAGCTTGGGGTTGAGTTGGGGTAGAGCTTGGTTGCCCCCCACCATCACCAGAAGGCTGTTCCACTGCCCCTGCTGTCCCCAATTGTCATCAGGTAATTTTCTGAGTTCTTCAAGGTTTGGATCTGTTGGCCATATTATTTATTTTATTTATTTATTTATTTAAGGTTTTTTTATACTGGCATTCATGAAAGCGTTCACATCATGTCGGTTTACATGAAAACAGGGGAGTGAAGAATACTTTGAGCATATATATTTAATATATAGTTGAGCATATATATTTGATATATATGCTCAACCTTTGGGACAATTATGTCAATTACTACATTTATGTGGATGATATCCAGCTTTTTATTCTTGTAGGCTTAGATTGAACAGCCTTGTAAATCTGTAAGCCTTTATCAAGGATACACCAGTTTACTTTAAATAATCCAACACAATAGCCAGAGCTAATAGTATCGCCTATATCTGCTCAAAAATACATCTTAAATATAAATTATCAAATAAAGGAAAGAACATTTTTTTAATTGAGAGGAAAACAACTCAGTGCTAGCGGAAAATGCCACAGGCTGAATCCCAAGCCAGCTGTTTCAGTCACCAGTCTAAAAAACCTCTTATTTTTTTAACTTTCTTACATAATCATTTTATTTTCTATTTCCAAATCATTTTTTCTTCATTTTCAATTTTTCTAAAAGAGCAGACGTATGCCCAGTATAGCAAATCAATTTTATATGATGCCTCACTGAGTCCATTGCATTGATTACACAATTCCTATAGCACTTAACAACTTATTCTCCATTTTAATCATGACTTGAAAAATGGGTCAGCTACATATAAAAGACAATTTATTTTAAATTCACCTATCTTTGTAACTGATATCCTTGTGGCATGGTAAATTCTGGCCTCTGTTTTCAGCATTTAGGAAAAATGTCAGCAAGCGTGCCGAAACTTACAGTGGGCCCAATTGCAGTGCCCGGCATTGAATTGCCTGCACTTTAGCGCCTCCCCGTTTGTCCATCTAAGTACCTATCTCTGGATGTGACAAAGCTAAAGTGCCGCTAGTGGCCCATAGGCTTTTGTGTTGTCATTTCATCCAGCCATAAATCCATGACCCTTTGCCTCCAAGAGATAGTTTTATCTTCTGGCATGGCTTTACGAAATTTGATGTCGTAGTTGAGCCATGCCCAGGCACCATATTTCTTGTAAGCTCTCATGATGGAGTCGAGATCTTATGAGATATGGTGCCTGTTCGGGTTAATTTTAACAATGACGCTCATAAATATGTGAAAGGCTGAGACCCAGTTGTTCAGCATTTTGGCGATTTTCGGTTTTCTGTCTCTATTTTCGGTTGGTGTAGTTTTTTTCTTTGTTTTCATTGGATCTCTCCAATGGCTCATCTTGCCATGAGAGTCATGCAGTGGACTCTAAGGTCACAGTGGATTCAATCATCTCATCCAATGTCAGCCATTGTCCACATCACCAACCCGCTTCACCTGTCTCTGGCTTGGTGGAAAAATCAGTCCAATCTCCTCCAAGGCCTTCCTTTCCAGGCTCCAGATCCTCAAATAACCCTTACAACCAATGCCTCCAACCTCAGCTGGAGAGCACATGTTGCCAATCTGCAAACTCAAGGCACCTGGTCTCTAGAGGAAGCCAAACATCAAATACATTTCCTGGAACTACGAGCAATCAGATATGCTCTCAGGGTGTTTCAGGATAGCCTTTCCAACCAGGTCATCCTGATTCAGACAGACAACCAGGTGGCCATGTGGTATATCAACAAACAAGGAGGAATGGGCGCCTACCTCCTGTGTCAGGAAGCTGCACAGATATGGGCGGAGGCCCTTTCCCATTTGATGTACCTCAAGGCCACGTACTTGCCGGGAGTGGACAATGTGTTGACAGACAAGCTGAGTCACACCTTTCAACTGCACGAGTGGTCCCTCAACCCCACAGTAGCGGACTCAATATTCCAACGCTGGGGTTACCCTCACATAGACCTCTTTGCGTCACCTCAAAACCACAGAGTAGAGAACATTTGCTCTCTCACTCGCAGCCAACACTCACTACCATGGGCAACCGGTCTCCTATATGCATTCCCTCCCACTTCTCTCAAAGACTCTCGTGAAGTTACGTCAGGACAAGGGAAGCATGATCCTGATAGCCCCTCACTGGCCACGCCAAGTGTGGTTTCTGATTCTTCAGGACCTCTCCATTCGCAGGCACATTCCCCTGGGGAAGGACCCGCTTCTGATCACTCAGAATGGCGGGTGCCTACGCCACCCCAATCTTCAGGCCTTGTCCCTGACTGCCTGGATGTTGAAAGGTTAATTCTTCAGCCACTCAACCTTTCGCAGCCAGTTTCCCGTGTCTTGATTGCTTCACGAAAGTACGAGAAAATCTTATTTTTACAAATGGAACAGGTTTAAGTCATGGTGTTTTTCCCTGTCCCTTGATCCTTTCACTTATTCCACCATGAAATTTCTAGACTATCTCTGGCACTTGTCAGAAACAGGTCTAAAAACTTCTTCCATCAGGATGCATGTCAGTGAGGTAGCTGCCTTCCATAAAGGTGTTGGGGATGTTCCCATTGCAGTACAACCCCTGGTAACACGTTTTCTGAAGGGCTTTCTCCACCTCAAACCTCCACTGCGCCCTCCGGCCCCTTCTTGGGACCTCAACCTGGTTTTGGGTCGGCTCTGAAACCACCATTCGAGCCTCTCCAATCCTGTGATCTTCACTATATCACATGGAAAGTGATTTTTCTTTTGGCAATCACATCCGCTCGCAGTGAGTTACAGGCCCTAGTTACCTACCCGCCTTACACTAATTTCTGCATGACCAGGTAGTACTCCACACTCACACTAAGTTTTTGCCTAAGGTAGTATCAGAGTTTCACATTAATCAATCCATTATACTACCCACCTTCTTTCCCAGGCCCTATTCCAATCCAGGAGAACAGGCTCTGCATACCCTTGACTGTAAACGGGCTCTAGCATTCTATCTAGACCGTTCAGCTACCCACAGAAAATCCTCCCAACTGTTTGTTTCTTTCCATTCCATCAGATTGGGTCAAGCTGTGGGTAAGCAGACTCTCTCCTCCTGATTAGCGGACTGCATATCCTTTTGCTATCAGCAAGCAGGCATTCCACTTCAAGACCGTGTTAAAGCACACTATGTCAGGGCCATGGCAACTTCAGTAGTGCACCTACGCTTGGTGCCACTTCCTGATATTTGTAGGGCTGTTACCTGGAGTTCTCTCCATACCTTTATAGCCCATTATTGTTTAGACAAGGCTGGAAGACAAGATTCCATCTTTGGTCAATCTGTCTTGCGCAACCTATTTTCAACTTGATGCACCAACACCCTTCCACCTACCCGTTAGGGTTCAGGGTGCCCTCTACCAAATTCCACCTCAGTCCTTGTGCCTATTGCACATCTTGGGTACATTTGGTACATTTCTCGGACATCCTTAACTCGGTACTCACCCATATGTGAGGACTACCATCTTGCTTGTCCTGTGAGAAAGCAGAAGTTGCTTACCTATAACAGGTGTTCTCACAGGACAGCAGGATGTTAGTCTTCACAAAATCCACCCGCCACCCTGCTGTGTTGGGTTCGTTATGTTTTTCTTATTTTATTTTTTGGCACTTACTATAGCTTTTAAGCAAGACTGAAGGGGGTCCCCTGCTGGTTGCAGGGTTAGTGCCATCCTGGGCATGCCCAGTAGGTGCCAGTCAAAGTTCTAGAAACTTTGACAAAAGTGTTCCATGATTGGGCTCCATCCTGTGATGTCACCCATATGTGAGGACTAACATCCTGCTGTCCTGTGAAAACACCTGTTACAGGCAAGCAACTTCTGCTTTCTCCTGCACGATACAAACAGGGATAAGTTCCTGCCTACTATGCAAGTTTTGTGTCTTGCTGAGTGAGAAAAAAAGGTGTTAGGAAGCTGCTGGTGCTACATCTCTGTGTGCACTGTCATAGCCCGCCTGTGCTGTTCATGTGCCCATGTAGTCAACCATGTCCCATACAATCCTGAAGTCACTGACCTCAGGCCTATTAAGAGTCCCAGGAAGGGCTCATCCATACTACACACACAAACACCCTTGCACACATACATACATGTTCAACATACACATAACCCTCCAACTCCCCCACACACATATATAGCCTTATCCATAAGCACACCAACACATAATCCCTCAAACCATCTCTGCCACCTACAAACACATAGTCATACCCTAAAAAACTACCCACCCCACAATCCCCCCACACACAATCTCTCCACAAACCCTTTCCACCTACACAACCCCCTACCCCCCATAAGCACACTCACACATTCATCACTCCAGATATACAAACCCACACATGCAGCACACACCACCATATCCTCCATATACACATACACACACTCCAAAACTCATAGTCCCACCATATACACACACATCCTCACCCACCCATGCATCCCCCTCACACAAACCCACTCTCCCCACAGACAAATACAAACCCATACTCAACCTCACACTCCTCATATATACCCCAACATACCCATATTCTCCATTTCCCCCAAACACTTCCAGCACAAACCCCTCTACATATACCATTTCTACAAATCTGTGTTGTAAGGCATTTCTGAAGCCATGCCTCTGCTTGATTTCCCCCTTCTTGTTTGATTAGTACACATTCTTCTAATTATTCCAATGATTTGTCTTGTATGCTCAGTATAAGATTTACACCGTTTTTGTATATAAGATTTATGCTTTTTCTGGCCTTTCAAAAAAATGGTTTGAAGGACTTGATTGAAGTAGAGGCATAGCCTACTGGTTAAAGCAGCTAACTGAGAACCAGAGAAGCCAGGGTTAAAATCCACTTCTACTGATGTTTCTTGTGACTTTGGGCAAGTCATTTTACCTACCATTGCCTTAGCTACAAAAGCTTAGATCTTAACCCCTCTGAGGCAGTGAAATACCTACTGTACCTGAATATAACTTGCCTTAAGCTTTAGTTTGAAAAAGCAAGCAATTAAATCTAAAATCAAAATCCAACCTCACCTTCCAGGAGCGCTTGAGGAACAGAGTTATTATTGGAATGGCTTACATTATGATAGCCACGCAGAATCGTCATATAATTTATGAAGTTTCATAAAGCAGTGAAAATCTGGCTGGTCCACCAGGCTTATGATTCTTAACATCTTACGGCAAAACTCCTTTGTTGCGTCTTAGTGTTTCTGTTGCTCAACAGTATTTGTCTGTTTTACTATTTTATTGTATATTGAATTTATTTTATGTTTCAAATTGATTTAAATAAGTTTTATTAGGAACCACCTGGATAAAGTTGCCTTACAGGTGGTATATTAAGTCCAATAAATAATTATAATTCTGTGTAATTCTCCATAGGCTAGAGAGGAAGAGAAGGATCCTCCTCCATGGTTAATGTTGGCTGGAATGCAAATTCTGACTACAATGCTGTGAAACACAGAACACAAGCAAGAGCTATCTCAACCACTTTTTCTGGGGTATATTGTAAGGAACCAGCTGATTTATCCAAACATCTGTGCCAACTTTTTATCCCTTACAGATATTGAATGTTCTAAATCAGTGGTCCCCAACCCTGTCCTGGGGGCCCACCAGCCAGTTGGGTTTTCAGGATATCCATAATGAATATGCATGAGAGAAAATGTGCATGTTATGGAGGCAGTGCATGCAAATTTTCTCTCATGCATATTCAGTGTGGATTTCCTGAAAACCCGACTGGCTGGTGGGCCCCAGGACAGGGTTGGGGATCACTGTTCTAAATGATACAAAAGTTGGTGAACCTTCAGGAGAAGGTATGATTTCTATGGCATTTTATAAAAAAAATATAATAAGAATTTAGCATCAAACCTAGCTAAATACATGCAATCTGGTCTTAGAGGCAAAAAGGCTACCAAAGACAATGATGATTGTATTAATCTTGGAGATTCATAAACTAGGGAAGGATCCCTTAGAATGTGACTTCATATAGCTAATTTCATTCTGATTTTCTAGACAAAGTGTTAATCAACAGATTGGAATAATATCTTTAGTTTGTCATTGATAAAGGCCAGAAAGGATTTGTTAGAGGTAGACTGGGAGCTGATTATACAAGATGTATCCTATATTTAATTCATTTAATAATATATAGAGAAGAAAAAGCTGTTTTCTTTGGGTGCAGAGAAAGAAACCTATTTAAAAAAGTATAATTTTGGCCTAATTATTTTGTCTTGGATTTATAAAAGCTAAAAATGGTGGTAAAAGTTAATGATGTATTATCATTATAGTAATTACAAAAGCGGGACAAAACAGGAATGTTACCTTTCACATTTAATTGTAGGACCATTGGCAGTGCAGATTAGAGATCGTCTGGGAATAAAGGAGATTTCTAGAACAGGATTAGAATTCAAAATAGTACTAACTGCTATAGATAAAGCCCCAAATGTCAACCACAATATTACTGCACGTGACTGAGGGTTATGGACATATGTCAGACAAAATTAATTTAAGAAAGACAGACAATTCAATCTTAAATCTCAAGCAGGAAACAGTGACCCATATGATTACATTATTTCTTACTAAATTAGAATTACCAACTGCACAGTAGCTGATAGTACAGATCCTAAGGAGGTTAATAGATCTGTATAAAATAGAAACTAATACTACCCCCCTCTAATATCTAAGATTGAAAAGGATTTAAGGGTTT
Source organism: Rhinatrema bivittatum (assembly GCF_901001135.1). NCBI lineage: Eukaryota > Metazoa > Chordata > Amphibia > Gymnophiona > Rhinatrematidae > Rhinatrema > Rhinatrema bivittatum. The sequence continues at coordinate 78,997,753 of NC_042616.1, forward strand.
GGCACTCATACTATATTTCCTGGCTAGATTGAAAAGCAGGTGAAATGAATTTGCTAGATGCTACCAAGACTGATTTTCCTTTTTAGCTGCTTCCAGCTGACATCTCAGAATCAAACAACAACTTGATGTATTGTTCAGAATATTTCTTTTCATGCACATTGCTATTTGCTGATAACACATTTAATTAGAAAGCAAATATTTAAAACTATGGCAGAGTGCCCCTGGCTTTCCCCTTTGAACCTGTGTGGGACCACAAAGAGTGTGAGCCCAGCTAAATCAGACTGGGCCCTGTGTCTCCAGGAATACCTAACCCTCTTTGAGAAGTTAGAGTGGGAATATACTGCAAAAGGTAAGCAGTTTGTTGTGAATATTATTTGCTGTGTATATAGAATAAAATGAAATTGCATGAAAAAAGGCAGGCGTCTGCATGTTTACTGCTCCAGCCCACAAGATACTGTTCAGCCATCCTTACAAAATAATAATTTAGGTTTGGCAGTGTTGCTGTTTCAGATGGGCTAAGTGGGGTGTGGTTCAAGGTGCAAGGGTGTGTTGAGGTCTGTCTGATGGGCTGTCTAGGAGTCTTGGCTCAAGTGGAGGGTAGCCTAGGCCAGCACAAACAGGGAGCAATAGACGGAGTAGGCGATCACTTGCAATAAATGGAGTAGGTGGTTGCTGGAAGAGGGCAGGGTGGCAGAATTGTACGTGAGGGTTGCAGTTTTGAACAGGGGCACAGAGGGAGGAGACACGGGGGAGGAACGGAACAGTAGATTTTTGTTGTGCATTTTGATGAGAGAGAGAGAGAGTGTCATGTGACCACTGCCTGGGGCGTCAGCAGACCCTCGCACCGGCACTGCTCATGCTTAATTTTCCAAGTTCCCCAATAACTAATGGGTTCTAACCACTAAATGCTTTTCATAAAGGAAGAGGACTTAACTTTAGTGCAGAAGCTGCAATAAAGCTGGCTCTGGCTCCTCTCCCTCCGAGGCTTCTTCCATTGTTTGGCTTAGGAAGACAGCTGTTCTGCTGCTGCTTTTCCTCCAATTCCCACAACCTCCTCTGCTGTCTGAACCACTCCTCTTTTAAGCATCTGACAAGCAAGTACTATATCTCTGATGACCCTGCGGCCCAGCTGTTCTTTGCTCTGCCTCTTTCAACCCTATGTGCAAGGAACTATGGGTACTGTAGTTCCCATAGTTACCATCTTAGATTTTATTAGATTAGTTTATTCCAAACATGTCCTGTCTTATGTTTTGTATTCCCTTGTTTAGCACAGGGACTAACATATATTTTTCTGCACCATCACAATATGTCAAGACCTTGCCATTGCCTCATCTCAAAACATGTTAAGCAGGAGTCCTAAACCCATTTCAGAAAAGATATTGCAGATCATGAAGTTTTGATATTACATTGGTCCCTACTTTAATTGTGAATTCTGCAGCAATTTTTTACCTTCCTTAATTAAGCCTTAGCATGCATTGGCTTTCAAAGAACATAAGAAATGCCATACTGGGTCAGACCAAGGGTTCATCAAGCCCAGCATCCTGTTTCCAACAGTGGCCAATCCAAGTCACAAGAACCTGGCAAGTACCCAAACATTAAATAAATCTCAAGCTACTATTGCTTATTAATTAAAAGCAGTTTATGGATTTTTCCTCTGGGAATTATCCAAACGTTTTTAAAACCCAGTTACACTAATTGCTGTAATCACTTCCTCTGGCAAGGAATTCCAGAGCTTAACTGTGTGCTGAGCGAAAAAGAATTTTTTTATTTGTTTTAAATGAGCTACTTGCTAACTTCATGGAGTGCTCCCTACTCCTTCTATTATATGAGAGATTAAATAACCGATTTACATTAACTTGTTCAAGTCCTTTCAAGATTTTGTAGACCTCTATCATATCCCATCTCAGTCGTTTCTACTCCAAACTGAACAGCAGTAACTTCCTTAGCCTTTCCTCATAGGGCAGCCGTTCCATGCCCCTTAACATTTTGGTCACCCTTCTCTGCACTTTCTCCAGTGCAATTATATTTTTTTGAGATGTGGCGACCAGAATTGCACACAGTATTCAAGATGTGGTCTCACCATGGAGCAATACAAAGGCATTATGACATCCATCGTTTTATTTGCCATTCTCTTCCTAATAATTCCTAACATTCTGTTTGCTTTTTTGATCACCACAGCACACTGAGCCAATTATTTCAATCTATTATCCACTATGACACCTAGATCTCTTTCCTGGGTGGTAACTCCTAAGATAAAACCTAACATTGTGTAATTACAGCAAGGGTTATTTTTCCCTATATTATGCATCACCTTGTACTTGTCCACATTAAATTTCATCTGCCATTTGGAAGCCCAATCTTCCAGTCTCTCAAGGTCCTCCCACAATTTATCACAATCCGCTTGAGATTTAACTACTGCAATTTTGTGTCATCTGCAAATTTGATCACCTCACTTGTCATACCCCTTTCCACATCATTTATAAATATGTTAAAAAGCACTGGTCCAAGTACAGATCCCTGAGGCACAACACTGTTTACCTTTTTCCACTGTGAAAACAGACCATTTAATCCTACTCTCTGCTTCCTGTCTTTTAAATAGCTTGCAATCCATGAAAGGACATCGCTTCCCATCCAATGACTTTTTAGTTTTCTTAGAAGCCTCTCATGCGGGACTTTGTCAAACGCCTTCTGAAAATCCAAATACACCACATCTACTGGTTCACCTTTATCCACATGTTTATTCACCCCTTCAAAAAAACGTAGGATGTTAATGTTTCGTTGGTCTAACAGTAAAACAGTTCCACCATTCTGACAGCATTTTATCACAAATAAAGTTTATTCCTTAAATCTTCATAAGAATATGGTAACACTGGAAAAGCACACCGTATCATCAGATGTTGCTATTGAGAGTTATGGCATTTGCAGTTAGTATATTGTATAATGCCTAGTCACAGAAATAGCAGAGCAAGCATATATCCTATAATTCTGTTTCAGTGGTAACTGTTTAGAGTAATTAATTGGTAGCAATGTTCATCTTTACTCATCAAACTCAATTTTACTGTAATTACTTCTGCCTGATTTATTGATCATGCAACTAAAATAATTTAATTAAATGACATGTACATCTGTACTGTACCCAGTGTAAAGGCTTTATGGAAAATATTAGCCTTGCAGTAAGAATGTTCATTACTTTTTATCTTACAGAGACCTCTTCTGGATAACTCGTGAATATGGCGATTATAATCACCCCTTTCCAAAATATTCACCTTTTTTTTGCCTTATTGTTTGGAAGTAAAATGCATTAAACCCGTGTTTGTTCCATGTATTCATACATCCTATCCCACAACTACCAAGGTAAAAATATATTCCAGAATTTTACTTATATAAAGAACAGAAATCACAGTTTTAAATTTATTTAGTTTTAAAAATAACATGAGTCTGTTTGGTTTTTCTTGGACCAGCATAAATCATCTGTCCAGTGATTTTTGCTTTTCATTCTTTTTTCTTTAAATACACCCATAGTCAGAACACAAACTCTTTTTGGGCAGGTCACCCTCATCTGTGCCCTTCTTTTCTATTGCCAAATGCTGCCTCTACACTTTCTACTTGCTGTACCATATAACTGGAATAAACTTCCTGGATTGGTGATTTTAAATCTTAATCTCTTAGAGCTGGATTTTCTAAGGTCGCAGACCTTAGAAAATCCGACGGTAATGGGGGGGCGGAGGGGTGAAGCAGGGGGCGGGCCTGCGAAAGTCGGCAGCGATCGCACCTCCGCGGTGCGATCGCTGCCGACTTTCGCGCCGAATAACTATACCATAAAAGGTGTAGTAATTTGGCACAAAACTGGCGGCGATAAGGAATCTTACCTTTCGCCATCAGCAAAGTCATTGCGGACTCTGCCCCGAGGCCGCCCCGACTCCTCCCCTTCCGGTGTGGACTCCGCCCTGATTTAGCTGTCAGGTGCGAAAGCTTTCGAAAATGACCCCCTTAGTCTTCCTAATGTCAGTCTTGTTTGATGTAAACACTTTTCTCTAGTTAATAAATTTCCCATTGCCTCCTTTTTAATCCTGTATGTGTGTCTTGACTAGGTATTAGTCCATGGAGCAGGGACAGACCTGTAGCGCTGTAAAAACAAGTAGCAGTAGTAGCAGTACTAGTAATAGTATGGAAGGATTTTCAAAAATCTGTCACCCATTTTCATTTGGCCAAGATCAACTGTGTTTTGATATTTGTTAGCTATTCTTGAGAAACAGAATCATATCTAGCCATAGTAGGATTTTATTTTGGCAGACAGAACTGTTTGGCCTACCAAATTTGTCCTTGCTAGGGGTGTGCAAGTTGCATATTTTAGTTTCTGTCTCTTGGGGAATTGTTTTGGCAAAAGTTTTTATTATTATGGGTTTTTTTTTTAGTTTATTCATGTCAGAAAAATAATGCACTATTTGCAAATAATGTGCACTTTTTCTGAAACAAATACAACATCAAAATTTTGGAGGATTTCTGAGCCATTGGCCATTCAGTTTATTCCATTTGGAATGAACTGAAAAAGGCCTTTTTCATTTTAAATTTCATATTTATTTTCAAGGAATCAGTGGCGTGCAGTGACATTAATAATAGGGGATTCTCTCAGCCCCTCTCCATTTCCATCTCTCGGCACGCCGCCACCCCCTCCTACCACCACCACCAACTCACTAGCAATCTTGCTCCCTCAGTTATCTTTCCCCTCCCAAACATATACCCCTAAGTCTTCAGAAATCTTGCTCCTTCTGTGCCCTTTCCCCAAGATGCAAAAGACAGTTGGAATCCATGCAGCATTAGTCCTTTTATGATAAGCCCACAACGAAGTGTGGAACGATGGGCCAAACACACTAATATGAACTAGAGATGGGCATTCTTTTATCATGAATTAGGCAATTTCGTTGAAATTGCCTAATTCGTCATGGTTCGGAAAAATTCATTTTTTGGGTTAGTGTGGGGAGGAGGGGCACATTTATTAAAAAAAAAAAAAAAAAACCCACCCCAGCCCTTCAATTTTACTTTATTACAACCCCCCCCCCCACCCCCACCCACCACCACCACCATCCGAACCCTCCCCAAGGCTTACTAAAGCCCTGGTGGTCCAGCAGGGTCCCCGCGAGCGATGTCTCCCTCTCAGGCCATCGAGCCATCGGGCCTACCACGAATCAAAATGGTGCCGGTGCCCTTTACCTTTGCGAAGTGACAGGGGCTACTGGTGCCATTGGTTGGCCCCTGTCACATGGTAGGAGCAATGGGCAGCCAGCGCCATCTTAGAAAAATGGTACAGGCCATCCATTGCTCCTACCATGTGACAGGGGCCGACCAATGGCACCAGTAGCCCTGTCACATCGCAAGGGTAAAGGGCACCGGCGGCCATTTTAATTCGCGGGTAGGCCCAATGGCCCGAGAGGGAGACATCACTCGTGGGACCCCGCTGGACCACCAGGGCTTTTAGTAAGTCTTGGGGAGGGATCGGGATGGTGGGGGGGGGGGGTTGTAATAAAGTAAAATTGAAGGGTTGGGGTGGTTTTTTCCGATTCATTTTTTTTTTTTTATTCATTTTCGACTCGTTTTCCCTGATCCATACCACCGAAAAATGATCCGCGGAAAAAACACAATTTTTCAATGAAGCGCCCCGAACTGAAATCCAACCCGACTTGGGAAAAACTAAGCTCATCTCTAATATGAACACAATCCAACAACAGGTTGGTTACAAAATCAATTGCAAAGGTCTATGTAACACAAACCAGAAAAAAAACAATTTAAACAGGAAAAGTACAATAATTCCAAAATGCCAAATCTTTATTGAAATTGTCAGTCCCTCAACACAGAACCGTGTTTCGCAAAGGCTGTATTGGGAGGGACCAATTACATGTTGTAAAATAAAGCGGCATTCCATTCTTGAGAGATGTGTCTGCGAAAACAAAAATCAATTGAACAATTGTTAGGACCAAAGAAAGGATGGCATGGCTACAGAGGCACTGTAAAAACCAAGGAAAATACAACCCTCATTAGATATATCAAGGGGAATTTCCAGAGGATAAATTGGGGGGTTGAACCAATTACCTGAAATAACACATCACTCAAGTTAAACAAATTTCAAAGGATCAATTACAGTAAACAAGGCACAAATGGAAACCAGAAGAGAACTTACAATAGGAAGAGCAGCCGTTCTAATGTGTGTGAGAAGGATGCTAAATCATAGAAAACAATGGCAGTAAGATAGCAGGTTGATAAAATCACTGCATCTCCTATAAAAGAGGATCAAGGGGGACTAGAGTGAAGAAGAAGTGAGCGTCATGAAATATTTGAAGCCCCGAAGTATTGATACAGTAATTGGGGGGGGGGGGGGGGGGGGGGGAGAAGGAAAAGGAGAAAAGCAAAAAATAGGAATCTACATACATGGATGTGAATGAAGTGCCTTTCAAATGTGCACTGGTGAAGGGTAAACATATGAAAAGTCACTTGGGGTTATTTGGTCTGTGACATTCCGCCAAGATTCAGAAACGATCCCTATAAATAAAAATGTGTGAAAACAAGATTAACATGACAGCGGGGTACTACGTAGTGTAAAGACAGCTGGAGGAGCCAGATAAAAGGAGGCTGCCACTCCGATTCCTTTTTAAAGTTTAGATCAAAAAGCAACCTGAAGACAAATATAGCAAAGGTGACGAAAGATAATTAGCAGGTCAGTGAAACCATAAACAGAAACAAGTTAAACCAAGGGAATAAATAACAGTATGTGGTGGGCGAAAGTGTTATAAAAATCAGAAGGTGTCAGAGACTCTAAACGCAGAAAGTAAGTGATTTAAAGGAGTAACACACAAGCCGATAACGCGCTGACTACAGAGAAACAATAGAGAAAAATTATAGAGAAAAAATCTTTTATATAAATAGAGAAACAAAGCTCACGGGCTGCCAATACATAGGTAAAAATACCAACCTCAATATAAGGAGAACTTGTATTTAAATGATCAAGGTGAAGCCGAAGCTGGTACAAAGTTGAGCAAGAACTGTCCAGGCTTAGTGCAAAGGGTAAACACTGACAAGTACCCACTTTAAACAGGAAAAAAGAGGGTATGGTGAAGATACTGAAGTCAGAGCCCATGGGACCAGGAGGAGCAATCAAAGTACAGACACAGGTAAATCAAGAAGCCTGCAGATATCCAAAAAAAACTGAACACGATTTTAATGTAGTAGAATAACTGAATGGAAATTATATAAAAGAAATCTGTAGTGTTGCATACTGTGACTGGGAGAGCGAAGAGCCCTGAAAACATAAGGGTAAAAAGATAAGAGTGGACCCATCAGGGTGGGAATGGATGAGTTGGAATAGAGATAAGAAATCTGTGAAAACATTGTGATAGGAAATAAAATAAAAAAATAATATCAAGAGAATAAAATAGAAGGGGAAGGGAGGTGAACCATCTGGATGTGAATACTAAAAAGAGGTACCACAGGAACAAAATGGAAAGGGGGGAGGGGAGGGAAGAGTGTGGGTGGTATGTGAAAGGGGGAAAAACGGGAGGGGGGAGGGGGTGAAAAGCGGGAAGAGCAGGGGCTGGCAGGAATGGGAAGGGACGGGAAGGGATGGTGGCGGAGGACAAGATAGGGGGTGGAGAAAGGGAGGAGGGGGGGAAACAAGGCAGGAAAGGGGAGGGGAAAGGAAAAAGGGAATCACAGGGAAGGGAAAAGGGGAACAAGGAGCAGGACGGGAAGGGCAATGGGGAAATGGAAGGAATAGGAAAAGAACCCTAATGGAAAGGAAGGGTAAAGGGAGGGCTTGAGGGGAACGGGGACAGGGGATAAGCCAAGGGGAAAGGGAAGAGAGAGAGGAAAATCAGTGTCTCTTCAAAAGAAAGCAGACCATTCAGACCCATTATTGAGCCCAGTAGGGTTTAGTGAGTTCAAAAGAAAAATCCATCATGGCTCTCGGCGTTTTAAAAGTACAAAGAACATCCTACCCCGCATGGGTCTAGAAAGAGATCAATCGCTAAGAACCGTAAATCGTCGATCGCATGGTTCTTCTCAAGGCAATGATTGACCAGTGGTGCTTCGGTTTCGAGTGTGCGTATACAGGAGCAATGTTCAAAAATTCTTGTTTTAAGCATACGAGTACATTTACCCACATATATCAGGTTGCAAGGGCACAGAATAACATAAACGGAACCCGTAGATTCGCAGTCTGAAGTATGGCATAGGGGATAAGTGTGGCCCGTGCTGGGAAATGTAAATGAAGTGGCAGTGCAGGACATAGAGCATGCTGAACAGTGGCCACAGGGGGCGTGACCACGGGGTGCTGGGTCAGGGGGGACTGAATCATATAGAAATGATGAGACTAGCAAGTCTCGAAGATTCTTCCCTTTCTGAAAGGCGAATCTCAGGAGCTCAGTAAAAATAGAAAGTGGGGAAAGTACCTGCAGTATTTATTCACAATATCACATACTTCTCAAACACGACTTGAGAAAGGGAGAACGGTTCTCCAAGGAGGTGCTAGAGGGTAGCAATGGCCATTCCCTGTAGGCAGCCTCCTTTTATCTGGCTCCTCCAGCTGTCTTTACACTATGTAGTACCCTGCTGTCATGTTATCTTGTCTTCACACATTTTTATTTATAGGGATCATTCTGAATCTTGGCAGAATGTCACAGATCAAATAACCCCGTGACTTTTCATATGTTTACCCTTCACCAGTGCACATTGGAAAGGCACTTCATTCACATCCATGTAAGTAGATTCCTATTTTTTGCTTTTCCCCCTTTCCCCCCCTTTCCCCCTTTTCCCTCTTTCCTCCTTCTCCCCTCACCTTTCTCCTTTTATTACTGTATCAATACTTCTGGGTTTCAAGTATTTCTTGATGCTCACTTTTCTTCACTCTATGTCCCCTTGATCCTCTCTTTATAGGAGATGCAGTGAATGTATCAACCTGCTTCTTACTGCCATTGTTTTCTATGATTTAGCATCCTTCTTCACACACATTAGAACGGTGCTCTTCCTATTGTAAGTTCTCTTCTGGTTTCCATTTGAGCCTTCCTTTATCTGTAATTGGTCCTTGGAAATGTGTTTTAACTTAATTGATGTGTTATTTCAGGTAACTGCTTCAACCCCTCAAATTATCCTCTGGAAATTCCCCTTGATATATCTAATGGGGGTTTGTATTTCCTTGTGGTTTACAGTGGCCCTCTGTAGCCATGCCATCTTTTCTTTGGTCCTAACAATTGTTCAATTGATTTCGTTTTCACAGACACATTTCTCAAGAATGTAATGCCGCTTTATTTTGCCACATGTAATTGGTCCCTCCCGATGCAGCCTTTGTGAAACACGGTCTGTGTTGAAGGACTAATATATTTCAATGAAGATTTGGCATTTTGGAATTATTGAACTTTTCCAGTTTATATTGTTTTCTGGTTTGTGTAACATGGACCTTTGCAATTGATTTCGCAACACATCTGTTGGATTGTATTAGTCCTTTTGTAACATGTATTGGATGTGGTTTTGGCTCTCAGAAAGTCATGAATAAACAATTACAATACAGTAAACCTCCCATACCAAAACTGTTGCGCCGGAGGTGGATCCTTGGGCTGAGGTGGGGTTGATGCTACCTGTAGGAGGGCTGATGGACGGAGGCCGGCTGGTGCTTCACCAATACCAGCCCTTGTTCCCCGCGGGTTGAGGCCTTTGGTAGCCAGGGCCAGCTGGACTTAGGTGCCCTCCATCAGTGGTCGTAGATGGGGTGGATCGAGGTCAGCCCAGAGGCAGAAACTAGTGTAGGTATCAGTCTGTACTGGACAAAGCGAAGTCCCGAAGACCCGGGTGCCAATAGGAACACAGTTTGACAGAGGGCGACCCGAGCAAGAGCAGGCTGAAGCCTGAATGAACCACGTCCAGGACAAAAGCTGAAGAGGCGTCTTTAAGCAAGCTGGGATCAGGGCTGGCGGTAATCTGGAAGCAGTGGCAAGCAAGGCTGAGGTCTAGACGAGGAGAGAGTCAAAAGGATGGTCAGACGAAGCAGAAGTCCAGGGCTGGAGAGAAGCAACATCGTAGTCAAGCAATGCAGAGGTCCAGGGCTGGAGAGAGTCAATGGAGTAGTCAAGCAATGCAGAGGTCAAACCAGGTCAGCAATCTGAAGGAGAGATGAAGGAACAGGAACACAGGAACAAGGAAACAGGAATGAAGGCAATCAGGATTGGGAACCAGGAACTGAAGAGGCAACGAGTGCTCAACTAGTGAGGGGACCTGTTGCAAAGGCAATTTGAGAGAGCGGAACCCAGGTTTATATACCGGAGCTCTGCCGACAATCATCATCCGGGGCCGCAGCCAGGTTCCCACCGTAGGCCCTATTTAAACACTATCTGTGCACGTGTGCGAGCCTAGGGAGGGGTGCGGCACTGGTCGGGAAGGTGTCTCTCCACGGGCCATGCAGAGAGGCCCGACTCAGAACATCAGGAGCTGCAGCAGAGCTGGAGGCACCAGGGGCAGCCCCAGGATGGAGCCAGCGGCCCACAGCCACCAGAGACAAGAGACCAGATGCCAGATTACTTTGAAAGAGGTAGGGGGGCCGAGCCGCAGGTCTGCTACAACTGGCCTGCATATCAGTATCCCCCCTCTATTACCCCCCCCCCCCCCCCCTTGGAAGTCTGGGTTTGCCCGGATGAACAAGATGAAACTGGAGGAGGAGTTTCTTATCCAGGCTGTTACAGTCTGGCTCCCACGATTTTTCTTCAGGGCTGTAACCTTCCAGGAAAGGAGGTATTTCCCATTGGTGGCCCCTACGGCAGACGTCAAGGACTTCGTGGACCTTATAAGTGGTGTCGGTCTCCGCGACTAGTGGAAGAGGTGCAGGAGCCTTTTGTGACGGCCTGGATTAGGACCACAGGTTTTAAGAGTGATACGTGAAATGTATTGTGGATTCCCAATGTAGGCGGCAGCTGGAGTTGGTAAGTTACTGGTCCGACATGATGAATGATTGGAAAAGGTCCAATATACCTTGGTGCAAACCTCTGAGAAGATATCTTGAGTTGAATATAATGGGTGGCTGCTTAACCAGACTTTCTGGCCAGGAAGAAACTCAGGAGCCGAGCGTTGATGGCTGTCAGCGGATCTCTTGGCCCGGGAAGCAGCTTGGCATAAGTGAAGATTCGTCTGGTTCCAAAGTGCCTTGAGGGTAACGGCAGTGGCTTGTGTGGCAGAAGAAAGGCATCGACAATGGTATGGGTAGTGGTGGTCGTGGTTTGTTTCCAGTAAACGATGGAAAAGGGCGACGTACATGTGGCAGCAGCAATGTGGGAGTTGTGGGAGAACTCCAGCCAAGGAAGAAGCTCCGACCAATTGTCCTGATGATCGTTTATATATGTGCGGAGGAAGGACTTCAAGGAGCGGTTTGTGCGCTCAGCTTGTCCATTGGCTTGAGGATGGTAAACTATTGTTAAACTGATATTTAATGCCAAACTTTTTACAAAGGGCGCACCAAATCTGGCACTGAATTGTGGGCCTCTGTCAAACAATGCCCCTTGGGGTAAGCCATGTAGTCGGAAGTTGTGTCGAAAGAACAGGCATGCCCAATTCGGGTGCAAATGGTAGACCCAGTAGTGGAATGAAATGGGCCATTTTGGAGAATCTGTCAATTGTAAATCCATATGACTGGTGGCCTTTTAGATGGTAGCAAATCCACAATGAAATCGTGGAAAGATGTGTTCTGGTTCTTTGGGAGCTGGAAGTGGCTGGAGTAAACCCCAAGGTCGCACTGACCAGGGGTTTCTGTTGAGCACAGGTACTGCAGGAATCGACGTTAGGCTTTAGCATCAGAGACCATATTGGGCCACCAGAAGAACCGCTGAAGCAGCACTAAGGTTCACACTTACCCTGGGATGACCGGCAAACTTAGAGTCATGTGCCCACCGGAGGACTCTTTCATGGAGTCGACGGGGGTAACACAGTTTTCCCAGTAGGAACAGGATAGAGTAGCCAAAAGACAAATGCAGGGCTGGGTCAATAATATGACCGGTCATCGGGGTTGTCTTCAGGTTCAAATGAACGTGATAGGGCATCTGCCTGGAGATTTTTCTCTGCCGAGCCGTAGCGAAGCTCAAAGTTAAATCTAGAAAAGAACAGAGCCCATTGGGTTTGACGGGCATTGAGACGTTGGGCTTGGCTCAGTGTTCCCAGATTTTTATGATCTATGAACACTGTAAATTTATGTTGAGCGCCCTCTAAGCCATGGGCGCCAATCCTCCAAGCCAGCTTGGATGGCGAGTAACTCGCGGGTCTCCAATGCTGTAATTTTGTTCTGCAGAGAGAATTTGTGGTGAGTAGAAGGAACACAGGACCATGGATACAGAAGCAGAGCATTGGTCAGGACCGCCCCCGCGGCATCTATCTCAACCAGGAAGGGGCGATAGGATCTGGATGATGGAGACAGGATCCTGTTAAGAAGCCTCTTTGAGGCATTGAAAGGTGGAAATAGCCTCCGGGGTCCAGGTTTCGGGTGTCTTGACCCTTACGAGTTTAAAGCTGTAAGTGGAGCCGCCAACGTATAAAGTGCGGTATAAAGTAGCGGTAGTATTCGTGAATCCTAAAAAACGTTGTGAAGTGCCTTCAGGTCCACGGGGTTATGGCCAGTCTTGGATTCCTTTGAGTTTCACAGGATCCATCCAAACTCTTGTTTGGGAAATTATGTACCCCAGAAAGGGGCAAGCTGGATTTTTCAAACAGGCAATTGTCCAATTTCATGAACGGATGGTTCTCCTGGATGTATTCCGTCATGGCCTTGGTCTTGGGAAGAGACAGAGGATAGGTATACCCCTCGGGGGGCGTGGTCCCAGGCTGAAGATCTATGGGACAATCAAATCTCAAAAGAAGTGGTAGGAGGTCCGCCTTCTGCCATCAAGAACATGTCTTCGAAGTCTGCATAGGGAGCAGGTATGCCTGAGGAAGTGGTCGCCCAGAGGAACCACTGGTGGGGGCGCCACTTTATGTAGACAAGTCTGGTGACAGGCGGACCCCCATTCTATCAGCTGAAGAGACCCCCAATCAAATTGGGGGGAAGTAAACATTGGAGCCAAGGTAGTCTCAGAACTACCTGGTGGATGGATTTCTCTAGAACAAAAGTTCAATTTCTTGGAATGGAGAGCACCAGTGAGAAGTCAACTGGCTCTGTGGATAGGGAGATTCGACCGGGTAATGGTTCTCCATAGATTGAAGCAATGCACAAGGAAGTCTCGAGAGGATTGGTATTGATACCCATGAGTTGAACTAGGTCTTTAAGTATACAATTACCATCTGCTCCAGAATCTACCAGAGCAAGGACAGGAAACAATCGAGAGTTCCAGACTATAGTAAAAGGCACTGATAGTTGAGGGGCCGGAGACCTTGCGCCCAAGTTCAGACCCCAACCTGAACTTAGGCTGGGAAGTTTCCCGGACGGACAGGGCAAGTCTGTAGGTGATGGCGGGTGCTCCACAGTACAGACACAGGCCTGTTTGTCTCCACTGGAGGCGCTCTTCCGGGGACAGATGCCCATGACCCAACTGTCAGGTCTGATACAGTAAGGTCGAGGTAGAAAACAGTGAGGTAGTGTCAGGCAGCACCCTTCCTCCCCGCACGCACAGTTCTCTTCACTAACCTCCCCGATACTCTCCTCTAATCGCATGCAAATGCATGCCGCGGCTTTAAAGCGGTAGGGAAGGGTTATGCCCGCGTACCCATTTTACTGTTATAGGCGCTTAATACAGCGCCTATACAGTAACCTGGGTGCGCTGTACCTGTCATTTCAAATGACATTTGAAATGACAGGCACCAGGAAGTGTTAAAAATCAAAATTTTTAAATACCTAGTCGGAGGGCCGCGTGGGTCCAGGCGGCCGGCGGGATCCGGGGGGCCGGTGGTCGCGTGTTAAATCTAGGCCGCGGGCGGGTGGGGCGCCTGTTCTGGTGGCGGGGGGGGGGGCGGGTGGATGCGCGGTAGTTTCAGACGGCCGCGTGGGTCCAGGTGGCCGGTGGCGGCGGGAGCCGGGTGGTCGCGTGTTAAATCTAGGCTGCGGGCGGGTGGGCGCCTGTTCCAGGCTGCGGCGGCGGGGGACACGCGTTAATTCGAGACGGCCGGCGGGCGGCGGGTGGATCGCGTGTTAAATCTAGGCCGGGTCCGCACAGGCGCCCTCACACCGGCACTGAATGAATGCGCGCCTGTGCGACCCCTGCGATTCGGCGCTCAAGGCGTGACGTCACGGCATGTGACTGCCTTCAGCGCCGAATCACAGGGGTCGCACAGGCGCGCATTCATTCATCCAGGCGGAGGAGCCGGTGGCGAAAGCAGCCGGCTCCTCCGCCTGGATGAATGAATTCATTCACTGCCGGTGGGGGCTGCCTCGGCAGCCCCCACCGGCAGTGAATGAATGAATGTGCGCCTGTGCGACCCCTGCGATTCGGCGCTGAAGGCAGTCACATGCTGTGACGTCACGCCTTGAGCGCCGAATCACAGGGGTCGCACAGGCGCGCATTCATTCACTGCCGGTGGGGGCTGCCTCTGGCAGCCCCCACCGGCAGTGAATGAATGCGCGCCTGTGCGGACCCGGCCTAGATTTAACACGCGACCACCCGCCGCCCGCCGGCCGTCTCGAACTAACGCGTGTCCCCCCGCCGCCGCTGCCGCTGCCGCCTGGAACAGGCGCCCACCCGCCCGCGGCCTAGATTTAACACGCGACCACCCGCCGCCGCCGGCCGTCTCGAACTAACGCATGTCCCCCCGCCGCCGCTGCCGCTGCCGCCGCCGCCTGGAACAGGCGCCCACCCGCCCGCGGCCTAGATTTAACACACGACCACCCGGCTCCCGCCGCCGCCGCCGCCTGGACCCACGCGGCCCTCCGACAGGTATTTAAAATTTTTTATTTTTTCTTCTGACAGGTTTTATGTGTCCCACATCATTACATTTTCTCGATCATCTCTGTATGGCTTTTTTTTTTAATTGTGTTTTATTGTTTTGAGTATCTTAGCGGTGTCGATGGATTTGTTACTAGACTCACAGTCCTAACTCCTACTAGGGGGAGGCGGTAAACTAACACGTTACGGCCGCGGCAAAACAGTGCGTTACTAATGAGAGAACCTGAGTGCCCGTTACGGTATCGGAGGGGAATAGCTAATTCCTTCATTATACAGCTAATTCGTTCATTTACATGCCGGGTGCGGGAAGGGTTACGCGTCTGTTTTAAGAAGCGCTACGGATGCGCAAAACTGGAGACTGTATCGCTGGTTTGCCTTACGCGCCCGAATTGTGCGCAGGGAGCTCGTTACAGACGAGAAATCTTCAACTGAACTTTACTGTATCGAGCTGTGTATGAGTTTGTCGGTCTCAACCACAGCAGAATTCCCACCAGTAGTATGGTTGGTAGCAGGTGGCGAGTGGGAACGGACCCAAGAGGGTTTCTTGGGCATCCGATTCTCCCGGTGATGCTCAGATGCCATAAGAAACTGTACATGTACCAAACAAATAAAAGAAAGAAAACAGTCAGTACAAGGAAATACAGAGACAAAACTACCATGTCATAACAGGGAAATGTCTTGACAACAGATTCAAACCAGAGTCAAATAGTGTGGTGGTGACATTAAATTCAGAGAAAACAATCATAAGGGCTTGATTTCATAACTAATATTTTGTTGGATTTTATTACATGTATCTATTTTTAAATCACCCAAATTATTTACAGATTTCAAGGTCATATTCAGTCACTGTCCGGGTAGCAAAGTTAGCTGGATAAACTTATCTAGCTAATTTTGGAGGTATTTCTAGCCGGCTAATTTTAGGACGCTGTTTGATGCAACCAGATTTAGTCGGATAATAAATTATCTAGCTAATTCTTAATATCAGAGTTAGACAGATAACTTATCCAACTAATGTAACTCATCCCCAAAACACTCCTAAGTTATTTGGCTACATTGTAGCTGATAAGATATCCAGCTATAATTTAGTCAGATAAGTTCCCAATATTAATTTAGTTGGATAACTTGAATAAGGACCTTGTAATTTCCCACTGAAAAATATTATTACTCTCTCTGTACATCTGACCACAAAGTTGTAATTGTCCGTGAACCTTTCATGTTTGATGAAAATCAAATCCTTTTGCCTTATGTAGTTGTATTTGTAATCACATCTTTTAAAACAATTTATTCTAGTGAAAAATTAAATAAAGAGCAATTTAAAAATATAACCAAATCTTATATACAGTAATACTATTTACTCTTCCATGTAATAATTCAAATCAAATATTCTCGAATTACTACTTCTTATCATTTCTCTAGAATTACTAGATGTTTGAAGTGCTGTGCAGAAACAAATTAGAGATAGTTCATGCTTCATAGAGCTTACAAACTAGTCAAGACACAGATTTTCAGACATCCTGGACAAAATTAAACATCTGTTTAAGTTAACTGGAAAAGACTCATTCGGTTAACTTAAATGGGATACTAAGAGAGCTCAGAAATGTGCTAGCAGGTCCACTGAAAGACCCTTTCAATAGATCCCTGGAAACGGGAGTGAGGCTGCAAGATTGGAGAAGAGCTATTGTGGTCCTGCTTCACAAGGGTGATAGCAGAGAGGAGGCAGGAATCTACAGGCCTGTTAGCCTCACCTCAGTGGTGGGAAAATTAATGGAGACCCTGCTGAAGGAGAGGATAGTGAATTATCTTCAATCAAGTGAGTTTCTGGACCCGAAGCAGCATGGATTCACCAAGGGAAGATCCTGTTGGACAAATCTGATTTTTTTTGATTGGATGGCTAGAGAATTGAATCAAGGAAGTGCACACAATGTGATTTACTTGAATTTCAGCAAAGCTTTTGATATGATCCCGCATAGGAGATTTGTGAATAAAACGAGACGCTTGCTGTGGGCACCAAGAGGCTGGAGTGGATTTGAAAATGGTTGATTGACAGGAGACAACATATAAATGGTACATGAAACCTGCTCTGAAAAGAGAACGTGTTGGGATCATTCTGATCAACAACTTTCAGGCTGATACAGTACAGTGCGCACTCAGTGGAGCGCGCTGTTAGCCCCGTTTGGCCGCATGTTTTCGACACGCTATTTTTACCCCTTATACAGTAAGGGTAATAGCGCATCGAAAATGCGTGGCCAACCCCCAAAACTAATAGTGCCCGCAACATGCAAATGCATGTTGATGGCTCTATTAGTTATTCCCGCGCGATACAGAAAGTAAAATGTGCAGCCAAGCCGCACATTTTACTTTCAGAAATTAACACCTACCCAAAGGCTGGTGTTAATTTCGGCCGGCACTGGGAAAGTGTACATAGCGATATTAAGTCGGAGGCCCCAAAAGTAAAAAAAAAAAAGAAAAAATTAAAGAAAAAAAATTAAAAATCTGCCCGGCCTGCAGGTCGGAAGACGGGCACTCAATTTTACCGGCGTCGTTTTCCGACCAACCCGCAGCTGTCAGCGGGTTCGAGAACCGAGGCCGGTAAAATTGAGCATCTGCTGTCAAACCCGCTGACAGCTACCGCTTCTGTCAAAAAGGAGGTGCTAGGGATGCGCGGGCCCTCTATTTGCATGTTGTTCTCCTGAATGCGCGCACAGGAGAGTGGCCTGTGCGCGTCGGGAGAGGGAACTCGCCGGCTCTCCCGCGGCTTACTGAATCGGCCTGTAAGTTAGTGAAATTGCAGAGGGGTTAGATAGAAAAGGTTGCCTTTTTGAGAATGATACCAAGATATGCTACAGAGTGGACATGCCTGAAGGAATAGAGAGAATGAAAAGGGATTTAAGAAAACTAGAAGAGTGGTTGAAGATTTTGCAGTGATTCGGTGCCAAGAAGTGCAGAGACAGGCACCTGTGCTGAAGTAATCCAAAAGAGATGAATGACTATTGTGCACAGACCAGGAGAGGGACCTTGGGGTGATTCTGTTTGGTGATCTGAAGGCATGAAGCAAGCAATGTACAGGGCAATAGCTAAAGCCAGAAAGATGCTGGGCTGCATAGAGAGAGGAATAATCAGTAAGAAGGACCTTGTACAGGTCCTTGTTGAGCTTCTCCTGGAGCACTGTGTTCAGTTCTGGAGACCATATCTCAGAAAGAATAGAGACAGGATGGAAACAGTTCAGATGGTGATGATCAAAATGATGTGAGGTCTGTTTCAAAAGAGGGGGAGGCTGAAGGATCTAAATATGTATACCCTGAAGAGAAGAGGTACAGGGAAGATATGATAGGTCTTCAGATACCTGTCAGGTATTAATGGTGCACAAACTTCCAACCTTTTCCATTGGAAAGGAAATGGTAAATCTAGGAGTCATGATATGAAACTCCAAGGGGATGACTTAGAAAGATAATAGGAAATATTTCTTCATGGAGAGGGTGGTTGATGCCTGGAATGCTCCCAGAATAAGTGGTGAAGACAAGAAAAGTAAATGAATTCAAAAGTGCATGGGACAAACACAGTGGATCCTAAATGCTTGAGGTTGGAAATGAAGAAAGGGGATAGTGTAACATTTCAGCATGGGGGTAACCTGCACATTGTGGCAGTTACTACCCTTAGCAGAAAGCATGGGGCAACCTGCACAGAGTGGCAGTTACTACCCTTAACAGAATGCATGGGTAAATTGCACAGAGCGGCATTATACCATAAGCAAATTACTGGGCAGACTGGATAGACCATTTGGTCTTTTTCTGCTGTCATTACTATGTTACGTTTCTATGGGATATTCAACAGCACAGCTATACTGCTGCATATCCATGTATAAGTCTCTACTTAGCCAGATAAGGTCTACCTTAGCTGGTCAGATCTCCCCAAGAGCAGGTCTAACATATCCATGTTGCGGCCGTCGGTCGCAGACAGCTGAGACCACTCTGCCTTACCTCTTTTCTTTGAGCAAGATGGCTGCCTCCGGTGCCGAGGGCCTCGGCATCTCCAGCTCAGCATGGGCATTCCAGTCCACCATACTCCTTCCCGTAGCCTCTATGGCGCATGCGCGCACGTTGCCTATGCTCAAAACATGTCATGGCAGGAAACGGGGGCGTCCCCAAAGCATTACGTCAGAACCTCCGGGTATTTAAAGCCTCCATTTCACTACCACCATTGAGTTAGCACGGACTTTGGTTTAGCTAGATGCTTAGACGCCTCTCTCTCATCGGGCCTCGTTCTTCACAAAGCTCTAGGCACCCGCCCCTCGGGGGTCTCTCGCTTCCAACCAACCTTCGGGGCCTCTACTAACTAGGCAACTGCTCCTCGGGGGTCTCTCTCTCTTTCTATTTTCAGGATCTTCTGGACTATCAGGTATTCGCTCCTCGAGGGCCTACCAGTCTGGGTATCCTGCACCATGGACCTTCGGTACTACCATCTCTATTGCCAGGAAGATGTCCACACTACGCTCCTGTGAGTACCTCTACGATCCAGTGCTCCAACTCCACCCACCAGGCTCAGCTTTACCCCGTGCGGGCCCCCGCCTATCGTGAACATCTGGGTGAGACTACTACATCTGAGACTGTCAGAACGTATTGGCATCTCGCGGACTTCAGTGCCTTGCCTTCCTGCTTCATACCATCTATCTACAGCAGTACAATAAAGCCTTCCACCTACAACGTGTCTGCTATTGAGTTTAGCCTGTCACTGTGGTTCCCCACGGGGCCCCTCCCCATGGGAGGAGTCATCTCTACAGCGACCAAGGGTCCACACGATGCCACAAATACAACAATCCAATTAACTTAACCGAATAAGTCTGAACATTGGCACTTATCCAGTTCGGTTAACTGGATAAGTAGCACTGCCCTGATCCCCCATGCCTGCCCATTGAGTATCAGGCATTTAAACTAGAGGGCAGGGGTAGCAGGAAGTGACCAATGAATGGCATGTCACTTCCAAGTGATACAGGAAATGGGAGGAGAAATAAAATCAATCAGCTCAAAAAGGCGCAGAAAAGGTAACTAGGAAGAGCAGCAAACTAAGGGAGAAATTGGAAAGGTATGA